>NC_057798.1:457943020-457946918 GCF_018294505.1 Triticum aestivum | reverse complement strand
GCCCCCGCCGCGGCTCCCTCGGTCGTCCCCGCGGCTGCCCCCGCCGTGGCCCCCGTAGCTGCGGCTCCCTCGGCGGCCCCCGTCGCCGCGGGCGCACCTCTCACCGGTGTGGTCACTCAGGCTCGGACTAGGACCCTGTCTCCCAGCACGCGCTACCCGTCGGATGAGTACGCGTGCGCGGCTTCTACCTCGGCGTCGTCCCCGCTTTCCACATCTGCTCGCGCAGCCCTTTGGGATCCGAACTGGCTAGCTGCGATGCGTGAGGAGTTTGACGCCCTGCAGCGTAACCGTACGTGGCAGCTTGTTCCGCGGCCTCCCCGTGCCAATGTCATCACTGGCAAGTGGGTCTTCCGCCACAAGACTCGCCCCGACGGTTCTCTCGAGCGCTAGAAGGCGCGTTGGGTGGTGCGCGGCTTTCGCCAGCGTGCCGGCATGGACTTCACCGACACCTTCGCCCCGGTTGTCAAACCGGGCATGATTCACGCTGTTCTTCAGCTCGATGTGTCTAACTCTTTCTTGCATGGCCATCTCGACGAGCAGGTGTTCTGTCAGCAGCCGACTGGTTTCGTCGACACCGACTATCTGGACCACGTGTGTTTGCTCTCCCGTTCTCTCTACGTGTTGAAGCAGGCACCTCGGTCCTGGTACCAGTGGATTGCGGGCTTCCTCCAGCAGCAGGGGTTCCGGTCCACACGGTCCGATGCCTCCCTGTTTGTTTATAATCAGGGCCCCGCCACCGCGTACCTCCTGCTGTACGTCGACGACATCATCCTGACTGCATCCTCGCCAGCACTTCTTCAGTAGACCACAGCTCGCCTTGGCACCGAGTTCGCCCTCAAGGACTTGGGGGCTCTCCACTACTTCCTCGGCATCGAGGTCGTGCGCCGGGCTACTGGCTTCTTCCTGCGCCAGCAGAAGTACGCCTACGAGCTTCTGGAGCGAGCGGGCATGCTTAACTGCAAGCCTGCTTCCACGCCTGTCGATACGAAGGCTAAGGTGTCCGCCGTCGATGGCTCTCCGGCGTCCGACGCTCCCTTCTACCGCTCCATCGTCGGTGCGCTTCAGTACCTGACACTGACGCGTCCGAACATTCAGTATGCTGTCCAGCAGGTGTGCCTTCACATGCATGCTCCTCGTGACACCCATTGGGCTCTCGTGAAACGTATACTTCGGTACATACGTGGCACCACAGCCATGGGTCTCACCCTGACGGCATCACCGGACACCAGCCTTGTCGCCTACTCCAACGCCGACTGGGCTGGGTGTCCCGACACTCGACGCTCCACTTCCAGCTACTGCGTCTACCTCGGGCCCTCTCTGATTTTGTGGACGTCTAAACGACAACCCACGATCTCCAGATCGAGCGCCGAGGCTGAGTACCGGGCCGTGGCCAACGCCGTCGCGGAGTGCTCTTGGCTACGACAACTACTTCAGGAGTTGCTATGTGAGGTTACCAAGGCGACGCTCGTTTACTGTGATAACGTCTATGCGGTGTACCTTGCTGCCAACCCTGTCCATCACCGACGGACGAAGCATATTGAGCTCGACATCCACTTCATCCGGGAGCACGTCGCCCTTGGTCGTGTTCGTGTTCTACACGTGCCCACCGATCAGCAGTTTGCCGATGTCATGACGAAGGGACTACCCACCTCTACCTTCGAGGGCTTTCGGTCGTCTTTGCGTCACCGGCGACGCTTCGACTGTGGGGGGTGTTGAGTATGTTATTTGTGCATGTATATTAACTAGGCCTACCTCTCTAGTTTGTTGTATAGATTGAGGTAGAGGCTCCACCTTGTACATCATATATACGTGCCTATGCCCGAGAGCAATAATATCGTTACATCAAATCTGTTCTCTACATGCAACACAGCCTATGTTACAGAAGTGGCAAAATGAAGGACGACACTCGGTGCTAGTCAGCCAGATGCAACGGCTTGTGAGGCGCCGCCGGCCGACGCATAACACGTCTCATATAAAAACAGTTATCCATGCTAGGCATCCGATGTCATTGGCAGGCTGGTCTTCCTGGTGAGTGCCTCTTCAACGGTCACAGGTTCGAATCCCACATTTTGTTATGCTATATTCATCATTTTCTCGGATTCTCTTATATTGATCACCGACAGTTTGATGCAAGAACTATGAAAATACGGTTTTATGGTTATCTAAATTGACTCAAGCGTGCAGATATGATCACAGTACGCGCATATAGGAGTATGCTTGTGTATGACTCGACATGTCAGTGATTGACGGGGTTGGACGTGATGTACTGTTTTTTTTTTTACAGAAAACATCGCCATAGCTTTTATTCATGGAAAAAGTCAACTGCAGCGAAACTTCCTCACATTTTTTATTTGCAGAAAAACCCTACCACAGTACTACACATATACGTGAAAATTAACAAAAAAAATACACTTGTACTCAAACCCACGACCACCTATTTTGACAGGGAACGCTATAGCCAGTACACCATTCTGGTCTGAATGTCAGATATTGATAACGACCGCATATGTACTGGAAAGGGAAGCATTTTTTCTTGGGAGCTCCTAGTCGGCGCTGTTGGCCCCGATTAGCGATGCTGGCACTTGCAGGAGCGCGTAGCGGGACGGTCCAATTGTTTTTGTTTTCTGATCGAAACTGCAAAAAGGTTATGGAGGGAGCAGACCTCGAACGCGGGACCACTACGACAATGACCAGCCATTGCTCATTGATGTCCTTTGTTTCCTTTTAATCTTTCTCTGATTTTTTTTCTTGTTTCTGTTTTTCTACAACGGTTTTGTTTGCCTTTTTCCTTATTTTTTTGCTTAATGCGTGCACTTTTATTGAAAAAATGGTGAATTTAAGAAAATTTCAGAATTTCAAAAAAGTTCATCAATTTTGAAACAAGTTCACAGATCTTGAACAAAAAGGTCACCAATTTAAAAAAAGTTCTTTGAATTTGATTAAAAAAATTCAGTAAATTTTAAGTAATACTTCACTGGACGATTTTGAAAAATTTCATCAATTTAGAAAAAAATTCATCAAAATTGAAAAAGAGTTCATCGAATTTGAAAAAAAGTTCATCGAAATTGTAAAAAAGTTCACCAAATTTGAAAAAAAGTTCATCGATTTGGAAAAAAGTTCACAAATTTGAAAATGAGTTCATAGATTTGAAGAAAAGTTCATCAAATTTCAGGAAAAGTCCATCAAATTTCAGAAAAGTTCATCAATTTTAAAAAAAGTTCATCGAATTTGGAAAAACATCCAATTGTTAAAAGTAGTTCACTAAAAAATGTTCATCCATTTTGAAAACAAAATTTCACCAAATAAAAAAGAAACATCATTGATTTTTTAAAAACTTCACGTACTTAACAAAATAAAACACATGAAAATCGATTGGGGGAAACCTGGAAGAAGAAAAAAAAAGACAGAAAACGAAAATGGAAAAAAAGAAAACAGAGAAGGAAGGAATAAAAGAACGAAAGATTTAAATCTTGACAGATGTTGCTTTGTTCCGCGGTGGTTGTGCTAACGAAGTTTGACTAGTGAGGTCGCGGGTTCGATTTTTAATGACGGTGTTCTTTTTTTGCAAATTAATATACATAGTAATGGGCCGGCCCAGCGCGGGGAGCTGCAGGCGCCCGTTTGTAAATTTGCCCATAACGGGCGCCTGCAGCGCTAAATAGGATTTGCCTTTTTTCTTTTTGAAAATCCTAGAAAGGGACACATGTGGAGCTTAAATGGGCTGCATATAATGCGGGCCATTTTGCACGCGCTACATTTTTAAGATATTTGTAAAACCTCGTGTCAATAAATGTGTGTATTATATATTTTTGCACTTGTTTTTAAAAAATAAAAGTTATTCAGTTATTATAAAGCCGAGTATTATACAAGCCTGTGTGTTATACAAATGTGTGTATTA
>NC_057798.1:457766768-457942644 GCF_018294505.1 Triticum aestivum | reverse complement strand
AATACGCAAGTTTATATCTTTTTTGGATTCGTTAAACATATTTATTTAATTAATATTTTTATATAATACACATTTTTGTATTTAGGTTTTTTTATTTACCAGTCAGAGTTCATATGTATAGTAATTTTAACACACAAATATTTGAACATAAATATATTATTTATGTTTATATATATCTTAAATTTTTTTGTTACTTACGTTTTACTAATTATTTTATATATAATACACATGTTTATATTTGAATATTTTTATTTCGTATTCCTCATGTATGTGTAATATTAAAATATTTAAAATTAACTTTATTACTTACGGTTTACAAATATCTTGAAAAAAATGGTGCGCCCAAAATGGGCCGTGGCACCGGCAGCTTATTTAAGCTCCACATGTGTTTTCTTTGAGTAATATAAGTCTCTTGTCCATAATATAAATCCCGACTTGGATGGTGTAGTGAGGGGAGCTCGCGTACTGCGGCAAAGTGGTCGCAGTTTCGCACAGGAGGCTTCTCACCTGGGCCGGCCCAATCAGTTTACTTCGCAGGATGAAAATATCGCGAAAAGAAGATGCACTGGGAATCGAACCCGCGACATGCTACAGAGGTTCGTTATGCACTAGCCACTGCGACACGCTACCTGATGGTTAAAGATCTGCAGCGCAAACATAAAAGAAACTAACGATAGCAGCAAAAAGTAAAACCAGATCGGAAAATTCCAGAATACATGTTTGCAAAGGATCTAACACAAGACCTCACACAACAGAACCACGTCCATAACCACTGTACTAACTAAGGTTATATGTCCAAAAGGGGCAGCCAGATACATATGATCTATTATAGGCGGCAGATTAAGAAATTTAAAAAAACTCAAACATGATTTTGGAAAAGGAAAAACATTTTAGAACGCAAACATTATTCGGGAAGCAAAAGAAGGAAAATAAAATTGAATATGAGAACATTTTTTGAAATTATAAACAACTTCTTGTAAATGCAAAGCATTTTTCGAAAACAATATCAAAAGTAAAAAAGTGAACATTTTTAACTATTACAAATCATTGATTTTACAAAACTCGAGTATTTTCTTGAATTTGCGAATTAATTTGAAAAACATGAACATTTTCTGAATATGTGCAAAAATTGAAAACTGCAGCATTTTTGAATATGTGGCAAATTTGGAAAACAAGAACATTTTTTGAACAAAAAGAAACATGCAAATAGTTTTTGAATTTGTAAACCAATTTTGAAACAAGAATATTTTTTTGAATATGTGAACAAATTTGGAAAGGAAAATATTTTTTGAATTTGTGAACTCGAATATTTTTGGAAATTCCCGAACATTTTCCAATTTGTGGAATTTTTTTAACCATGTGAACATTTTTTGAAATTGTGAATAAATTTTGGAAATGGGAACTCTTTTTGAAATACTTTTTGGGGGTTTTGAACAAAATTTGAAAGGTGAATTTTCGGCCTTTTTTTTAAACCTGAACATTTTTCAAATTTGTGAACAAAATTTTAAAATCACGAACATATTCTGAAATTTAAGAACAAATTTTGAAATGGAGAACAATTCTGAAAATCCCATATAAATTTCAAGCGTGAAATTTTTTTAGTACGCTTACAAAAATTCGAAAACAAGAACATTTTTTGAATTTTGAACAAGTTTTCAAAAGAGGAACATTTGTGAACATTTTTAAAATGTGTGAACAAATTTTGATAAGAGGACATTTTTTGAAAATCTGAACATAATTAATTTTTTAACAGAATAAAGAATAAAAGTATATTTAAAAATGCAAAAACGAAATAGAAACAAAAAAGGAACATTTTTATAAAAATGTGAAAATTTTGAGAAAAAACATTCCAAACACCTTTTGTAAACAAGAATATTTTTTGAAATGCCCATGCAATTTTTGAAAAATGCGAACATTTTTTAAATTTATGAGCTATTTTTTAAAAAGGGAAAGAAAGAAGAAAAAGAAACAAAAAACGAAATAATGAAATGAAATAGAAAAACAAAAAAAACAAAAGAAAACCAGAAATCTGGTATAAAAATAAAAAACTGGTTCAGGTAATCTTCTGGAAAGTTTTCAAAACCGTCTGCCTCCCTGTCGAAAAGTGGGCCAGCCCAATTCTCGTGCTCGGGGGGATTGCCTGTGCGAATGCTCGACATTCGGACGTAGTTAGCGTCAAATAGGATTTTCCTGTAGTGGGTAGAGTATTTCGTGTTAAAAGTTGGTCACGTGTTCGACTCCTGGCTTAGCCTGTTTTTGTTATGTTTTTATTTTTTGCATATATGTGCAGTGTTGTTAAATTTTGCATATATATGTGTGTGCAGTGTAGTACTGTGATCGGATTTTTCTCCCACAAATAAAAAATATGAAGGTGTTTTGTTTAAAAATACGTCCGCACTTACTAACAGGTGGGGCCATACACATGGATACGCCTGCATACGCGTACTGTGACTGTACCTCACTTGAGTAAAGTTAGGTGACCACAAAACCATATTTTTAAAGTTCTAGCATCAAACAGAAAATGCAACGCAAGTTCTATGACTCCCGGTAATATTACATCTTTTTTCATACTGCTACTGACATGTGGGTCATTTCCACGCAGGCAGGGTGTTCGCCTGCATATGGTAGAAAGCACCGTACACTACTATGAAAAACCTTATAGGTGGAGGCTTATCAGTAGCACGGCTATGTGGAATGCGCTAGTACTACTTTATAGTAGCGTGTGGTTTACACAAGCGCTATTGTGCATATAAGTTTTGTGTGAAGTCAATGTACCTCTACTTTGGCCAAACTTATAGAAAAATGTATCAACATTCACAATGTGAAATCAATATTTTTATACTCATTATGAAATGTAGTTTCATAAAATATATATTTGGTATTGTAGATATTGATAT
Source organism: Triticum aestivum (assembly GCF_018294505.1). Lineage (NCBI taxonomy): Eukaryota > Viridiplantae > Streptophyta > Magnoliopsida > Poales > Poaceae > Triticum > Triticum aestivum. The sequence continues at coordinate 457,939,747 of NC_057798.1, read as the reverse complement.
TTTTAGTATAAAATTTACTCAAAAACTTTGCAAACTTTGACTTGACACAAATCTTACGCGAAGTAAAAAGGACCGGAGGGAGTATCATGCATGCGGAGTAGGCAAAAAAATTGCTCATTTATAGTCGTCCGAAGTCTCAAAGGGCGCGACCGCGAGAGAGAGGCGAAGGTCGTGGGAGGCGCGACGGTTGACGGAATTAAGTGAAGTTACATGCACACGCCGACATGGCGTGCGAACACGCAGAAGCTATACCGTCAGGGCTGCGATATGGGTCTAGTAGACATGACATCTAGTGGGTCCTGCATAGTACTCGAGAACTCTTTGGGGCATGCAACTGTTTATCCACCGGGCAAGCCACCACCCCACGCCGTTCGCACGCCCTACTCGTCCCCGTCTTCCATCTTACAACAGTTCGCTCCCAATCATCACGTCCTTTCACATTACACCAGTTCAACTTCTCCTAACCCGCCTCCAAAATCCATGGCCTCCCAAATCTCCATGATCGTCGGTGAGTACAAGGTTAGAACCATCACCGGCGATGAGTTCATCGTCATCTACACCAGTAGATCCGCGACGTGGAAGCATGCCTTGCTCTCTTCCTATGCATGTTCAAAAGTTCAAAGGATGAGTGGGTCGCTGGACTAGATGTTGAGTACATCATAGTCCTAGAAAGCGAGAAGCTTCTAAAGGAGGCCGAGAAGAAGAAGCCCGCCATGATCCAGGTTTGCATACATAACGTATGCTTGGTCTACCACATATGCCATGCCGACGTTAGGTGCCAGGAATTTAAGTTCTTCCTCAAGGACAAAAGAGTGAAATTCGTTACTGTAGACTTTACAAACGACAGGAGAATCCTGGGTCAGATAGGCCTCGCTGTAGGCCAGCTCTTCGATCTCCAGAAGGCAAGCCTGGTGTCCTCCTCTCAGCCTTCAATGGTAACCCTGGCAGCAGCCATGATTGATCCTTCGTACGCTCAACTGAAGAATCTTCACCCGGAGTTTCATCATGCATGGGAGTCGAAGACAATAGATGAAGATCACATCGTGTATGCGGCAACGGATGCCTACCTTTGTTTAAATATCTACAAGGGTTGGATGAAGAAGCATAGCCCAGTGTCCGGTTCAAGCAAAGAAGTGTCAGCGAAGAGGAAGAGGAAGAGGGACGAGGAATAAGTCGAGGACGTGGACTCGGACTCCGAGTAAGGTGGCAGTGTCGTTGCTCATGTTGGTTCTACTGCAGTGTCAAGCGGACTAGTTGCTTAGTTTTACTTCAGGGGTGTGTTGTGCTGAGCCCCCAGCAGAACTATGTTTATGTTCTTTCTCGTTATTTGAACTCTTTAGTACGTATAGTAGTACTAGTATGTCTTACTACTTTCTTCTTGTAGTTGGTACTACTGCTCGTATCTTCGCTTTCCCACTGTACTTTATACATACTAGTAGTATAATTTGGGTTAGTCAATTTGTGAAAGAAGTTCAGGGAGCGAATGAAGAAGACGACAGAGAAGCTACCCCAATATCTATATTAGGGTGGCAGGGTGCCCAAGATCTATCTTATGAGTGTTGGGTGTGGAATGCAGTTCGCCAAAAAAAAAAGAATCGTGTCCGGGGTTAAACAGATGGCAGGGTGGGGGAGCATGGCGGTGGCAGGCGATTCAGGGGAGGGCGGGGCGCTGGAGGCAGGCGGTTAGGCCTGTGGAGGGCTGGCGGCTCGATGCTTGAGAGAGAAGATGAACACTGCATCAATTTCGAAGGTTGAAGAAGCCCTTCTAGCCATCCATGTTGCACCCAACGGCTCACAAGAGTTGACTGACCCAAATTGTTCCTTCGGATTGCAGGATCCACGTGGCATTCAAGGTCTCGAAGGTAGATTCCACATCCGCACCCGGTTTGCGGGCTCGGTGCGGGCGCGACCGGCTTCCATCGTGACACCCACCATGCGCGCCTCCTCCACGCCAGCGGAGACGACAATGATGCGCTAGCTCCTCCTCGCCGGCGTGCTGGAGCACGCGCTCGTCCTCCTCTTCATACGTTGCGGGCATAGACGCGGCTCCACCAGCTGCTCGCGTGCTTCGCAGTGCGGTGGCATCACGAGGAGGGACTATAGACGATGTGAGCGGGCGAGCCTTCGGCTTCATGGCACAGGGATGTCGGGGACACGGCGGTGATGGGCGAGAAATGGTCGGCCGGAGCAGGCGGGCGCCGACATGCGCAATGGCGGACGCGACATATTGATGAGTGCGCGTATGGGAGCTTAGTTTAGTTTTATATAGGGTTGGTCAAACTTAAAAGAACACCGTACTAGTACACGTAAACATTAGACCAAGGCATCGCTTATACTACCATATTAGTTAGCACGACATCGATACGGAATCCTGTGCAAGCACGTGCAGCGCGGCCCGCGCGGTCGATCAAACAATGTGTCATCGTGTCGCGCTCGAAGGACATCCACCGAACCTTTTTGTGTGTGTAAAAACAAACCCCGAATATTACTCTACTTTTTTTCCTAGAAAAGTTCTTCACGCTACAATATTTCCATATATTTGAATTTAGCTTCAGTTCGTGCTTATTTGGATTTGGATGTTTTAGGTGCACCCTAGACATTTTTTAATACTGATTCTGTGTGTATGACTGAGAGAGAACGCGTGTATATGTCCATATGTGTGTTGTGGCAGAAGGGCAATATGGAGACGGTGTGCGTGTGATGCAGACATAGAGAGGTGTGAATGTGCCAATGATCATGCATGAGTGATACATCGTGACGCCCGATAATTAAGCTGCAGTAGTCCTCTACTAAATGATGCCACGTCACCGTGTTTATCGTTGATAAACTCGCGTCGATTCAAACCCCGTTCAAATTCAAATCTAAAAAATCAAGTCAAACTCAAAAGTTTCAAAATGTCTAAAATAAAATGATCATCATGTGACAAATTTTCATTTGTTGATATTCGTCGTGAACCAACATTTATTTTTGCAAAGTGGCTTAATGCCCTAGTCTAAATAAAACTGAAATATAAAAGGTTTAAATAAAAAATAGAAACAAAAAGGAAAAAAAACCTTGTTCCCCCCGCTGCCTCGACCCACCAGAGTGAGCCCACGCCGCTGGTGGGATAAGACCAAGCCCCCCCCTCTGGGCCTCGTCAGCACCCAGATATTTCCCTCTCTCCCTCGCTCACTCTCCTCTCCCCCTCCCAATCTCGCCCGCACCCGAGCGCCACCACGGCTACGTTGTTGCCGTTGCAATGTCGTGGGCCCCCTTCCTCGCCACACCGACGTGAGCGGGAGCTCCCCCGCGCCGTCGCTTGCCGTTCCCGCCCACCAGCACGAGGCCGCCGAGCCCCCACCGACGGATCGACACCGCTCCTCCGTGTCGGCCAACGCCACGACCACCGCATCGTCCCGCGTCCCAGTCGCTCGCCCTCGCGTCCCCGACACCTCCCCAACCGGCCTCCCCAAGCGCGCCCCCGACCTCCCCGGGGTGAGCCACTCCCGTTTCCCCCTTCTCCCCTCTTCACGATCGCCATAGGACGACCGCCCCGCCATGGCCGAGCTCTCTGTGAGCTCGTGCTAACTGTGGGCCATGGTTGCGCCCTTACCTCACAGCGCGCCCCGCGCTTCGCCGCTCCCTGCATCGCGCGCACTCGCCGCACCGCTGCGCCCGTTACCACTGTTGCACCTGCTTGTTGGTGCCCGCGACTGCGACCGCGCCGTCCCGCGCCTCCCCGCAGCTCCATCTGCTACTGCTGCTGCCGCCCCTGGCCTTGTCTCCGGCCGCCGCCCTTGGCCTTGCCGGCGTCACCCCGTGTAGCCGCCCTGCATCGTCCTCTTGCACCCGCCGGAGACCGCTCGTGCCCGGATGCCTCCTTCCCCGCGCTCACTTCCTGTGCCCGTAGCCGCGCCCCCGGCAGCCTCCTACTGCTTCGCTCCCACCAACGGCGCCCCGACCACCCCATCACGTGGCCCCGCTTGCCCCGCTGCCGGCCCGCGCTCGCGCACCTCCCCTGGCCGCTCGCCCGGCTCGCCTCTGCACTGCGCCTTGCACCCCGCCGCATCCCCCTACTCTCCCCCTCGCCGGCAACTGCCATGGCCGCAACCCGCGTCGCAGCGCCCGGTTCCTCGCGGGCGCCCGCCCCCCATATGCCCGTGCCCGCCCCGTTATATGCCCCCCGGGCCTATGACAACGGAGGCCCATGCCCTTTCCTATTAAAAAGGGGTTTCAAATAATAATTCAATTAATTAATTAATTAGTATTTAATTAACTTAATTAATCCTGTTAATTAACCTAACCTAATTAATCTGATTAACTAACTAATTATTCCTGTTAATTAATCAACAGTCAATGACAGCGGGCCTCGGCTGTCAGTTTGACTAGTCAACAGGTCAACATTGACTGCTGACCTCATGTTGATGTCATTATTCGTTTTCTATTGAATTTATTATTAATTTCAAAATATTGTTTAAAACTTTGAAAAAACCATAGAAAATTAACCGTAACCCAGATCGAAAAACTTTGTACATGAAAGTTGCTCAGAACGATGATATGAATCTGAATACGAGGTCCATTCGCCCGACACACGTCCCTATCATAGCAAACGTCAAAACTTTCCCCTCCAGTTCATCTGTTTGACAGACGTCCGGAACCGGGAAAGCTTTCCCGGATGTTTTTCCCCTTCGCTAGTACCGCCTAGCACTGCTTTAGAACACCTCTAGCACCGCTTACTGTCCTATTAGGCATATGTTTGCATGTATTTACTGTTTCTTCCCCCTCTTCTCTTCGATAGACCCTGAGACCGATGATGATGTCCATGTGATCGACTACGTCGACAACAACCCTTCTTTGCTTTTAGCAGAGCTTCCAGGCAAGCCCCCCCTTTGATCATCCCGATATCGCTCATTCCATTCTCTCATGCTTGCATTAGATTTTGCTACTGTAATTGATTGCTCCTATTTTGATGCATAGTCTGCTTTTGTACCTTCTGTTGTACCTTACCTGCTTATCCTAAATTGCTTAGTATAGGTTGGTTAGTGATCCATTAGTGACCCCCCACATTTTCCTTGTTGCCCCTGCTTCACCATCGATGACTCGCTCAACATGATCGAAGACCAGACCCGACACCTCACATCACATCACGCCCCTTTTGTTGGTCGACTCTACAGAGCTACTATCGAGTGCCAAGGGTGATACCTCGTAACGCACTCCTGATGATAATTCTGTAGTGTAGCTATTCGGTCATGATCATCGAGGGTGATTCCTCCTTGACCACTCCTGATGTGACTCTGTCGTGCAACACCTCAAGTGTGAACATTGAGGGTGGTTCCTCATATGTTCACCTTGATGGTTACCTCGAGTGGGAATCCATCGAGGGTGATTCCTCGGGTTTTCCCCTTGATGTTTTGGACACATGATTACCCGAAATTTACTTGAGACCACTGTTGAAGTCGGGTCGGCCTTGAGGGGTACCCGCGAGTTGATGTGAAATTCGGGCAGGCCCGGAGAGCACCCGCAAGTTTTCCAGGTGGCACGGCCGGGCAGTCTAGGCCCTTGCCGTAAGTACACCAGACGGGGCGATGGGGTCACATTATCATGAGTCTCTGCCCGTTTCCGCGAGCCCCCAATGCACTAATGGTTTGGGTATTTGTTCTGAGTTGGCATTTGGCCTTTATGCACTAACCACCACGCGAGAATAGTTATGGGCCTCGGCGTCATGGTATCAGCCGAAGCTTTGTCAAACGTCCAGTTCAGCAGTGCGGCACGGCTGGGCCGACAACATCCTGTAGTGGTGGAGCCTGGACCCGCCCTATATGCAATGACCCGGAATGCTATGGGCGATGGGCCCAGACCCCGGAGTGCTTAGGATGTAGAACGGCGGGGACCTCTCTGCTGAGCCTAGGTACGGCTGTAACGTGTTGATCTTCTGAGGCCGGGCATTGACCCAGAAAAGTGTGTCCGGCCAGAGTAATCAAGCGTGTTGGAAAACGTGGTGCACCCCTACAGGGAAGATTATCTACTAAAAGTTGTGTCCATGGTAATGGACATTCAAACAAATATCATGATCTTATATATCTAGAAATAGATACTTGAGATATGTGGCTCCGAGATTGCTTTTCCGCAGGGAGTCGGGGAAGGATCTTTGGGCGTTGATTCTACAACATGTTTGTTAAAAATTAAAATGCTATTCTTTACTCTTCTACATGCTGCAAGATGCTTGGAGCTGCTTGAAGATGCTAGTCTTTGATAGGCTAGGCCTTCCCCCTCTATTATGGCATTCTCTAGTTCAGTCCACAGATACAAACCTTCCTTTTGATACCAATGCATATTAGCATAGATCTGATGCTTACGAGTGCTTTGGATGAGTACTCACGATTGTTTTGGTACCCCCTTCCCCCCCTTATTTCTTCTTTCCGGTTGATGCAACCAGATGGTGGATTCCTGGAGCCAGATGCCACTACCGACGGATGCTACTACGTGGAGACCGATGATACATCTCCAACGTATCTATAATTTATGAAGCATTCATGCTATTATATTATCTATTTTGGATGTTTATGGGCTTTACTAAGCACTTTTATATTATTTTTGGGACTAATCTATTAACCGGAGGCCCAGCCCATATTGTTGTTTTCTTGCCCATTTCAGTGTTTCGAAGAAAAGGAATATCAAATGGAGTCCAAACGGAATGAAACCTTCGGGAAAGTTATTTTTGGAACAGAAGCAATCCAGGGGACTTGGAGTGCACGTAAGGGAAGCTTCAAGGTGGCCACGAGGCAGGGAGGCGCGCCCACCTCCCCTGGGTGTGCCCCCCACCCTCATGGGCCCCTCGTGGCTCCCCTGACCAACTTCTTTCGCCTATATATCTCCAGATACCCTAAAATCATCGGGGAACAGAATAGATCGGGATTTCCGCCGCTGCAAGCCTCTGTAGCCACCAAAAACCTCTCGGGAGCCTATTTCGGCACCCTGCCGGAGGGGGGATCCCTTACCAGTGGCCATCTTCATCATCTCGGCGCTCTCCATGACGAGGAGGGAGTAGTTCACCCTCGGGGCTAAGGGTATGTACTAGTAGCTATGTGTTTGATCTCTCTCTCTCTCTCTCTCTCTCTCTCTCTCTCTCTCTCTCGTGTTCTCTCTATGGCACGACCTTGATGTATCACGAGCTTTGCTATTATAGTTGGATCTAATGATGTTTCTCCCCCCTACTCTCTTGTAATGGATTGAGTTTTCCCTTTGAAGTTATCTTGTCAGATTGAGTCTTTAAGGATTTGAGAACACTTGATGTATGTCTTGTCGTGCTTATCTGTGGTGACATTGGGATATTCACGTGATCCACTTGATGTATGTTTTGGTGATCAACTTGCGGGTTTACCTTGTGAACCTATGCATAGGGGTTGGCACACGTTTTCATCTTGACTCTCCAGTAGAAACTTTGGGGCACTCTTTGAAGTACTTTGTGTTGGTTGAATAGATGAATCTGAGATTGTGTGATGCATATCGTATAATCATACCCACGGATACTTGAGGTGACAATGGATTGTCTAGGTGACATTAGGGTTTTGGTTGATTTGTGTCTTAAGGTGTTATTCTAGTACGAACTCTATGATAGATTGAATGAAAAGAATAGCTTCGTGTTATTTTACTACGGACTCTTGAATAGATTAAGTAGAAAGGATAACTTTGAGGTGGTTTCGTACCCTACCATAATCTCTTCGTTTGTTCTCCGCTATTAGTGGCTTTGGGGTGACTCTTTGTTGCATGTTGAGGGACAGTTATATGATCCAATTATGTTATTATTGTGGAGAGAACTTGCACTAATGAAAGTATGAACCTTAGGCCTTGTTTCCTAGCATTGCAATACCGTTTATGCTCACTTTTACCACTTGTTACCTTGCTGTTTTTATATTTTCGGATTACAAATACTCATATCTACCATCCATATTGCACTTGTATCACCATCTCTTCGCCGAACTAGTGCACCTATACAATTTGCCATTGTATTGGGTGTGTTGGGGACATAGGAGACTCTTTGTAATTTGGTTGCAGGGTTGTTTGAGAGATACCATCTTCATCCTACGCCTCCCACGGATTTATAAACCTTAGGTCATCCACTTGAGGGAAATTTGCTACTGTCCTACAAACCTCTGCACTTGGAGGCCCACCAACGTCTACAAGAAGAAGGTTGCGTAGTAGACATCAAGCTCTTTTCTGGCGCCGTTGCCGGGGAGGTGAGTGCTTGAAGGTATATCTTTAGATCTTGCAATCAAATCTTTTTGTTTCTTGTTTTGTCACTAGTTTAGTCTATAAAACAAAACTACAAAAAAATGGAATTGAGTTTGTCTCATACGCTTCATATTTTTAATATCTTTCATAAGTATGATTAAAAGGAAAATTGTGCTCAAGTGCTAGAAGAAGAATTCTATAATGTTTGGTACTAAACCTTTGAATGATGAGCATGATTGCAATGTTGTTAGAATGAACTCCTTGAATATCCATAGTACTAATGATGATTGCACTAGTTATGATGAAAATGTCTCCTATAAGCATGTCGATTTTTGTGGAGTGCATTGGGTTTGCAAGTACACACCAAATAGGGAAGATAGATATTGCAAGAGGCATAAGCATTTATAAACTAAATGGTTGCAAGAAAGGCTAAATGTGAGTGCTGAAAATTTAAATTTCCTTTGCCGTACTTGTGAACTTTGCAATGAACGTGGTCATTTACATCTTCGATGCAAATTGTTTCATGATCTAACCGTGTCCAAAAATTGTGATGATATGATTTCCCTTGCACATCATAATGAACTTAGTTTGCTTTTGGGTTATGAAGAAATGAAATGTTTAATTAAGATCACTCCAGAATTTGCCCATAAGAAATTCCTTGATATTGATCTAGAGAAGATTTATGTGTATTGTGCGGTGAATTGCATTGAAAATCCTTATATTGCCAATTACCTAAAGAAAAGAAAGCAAATAGAAGATGAAGAGAATACTAATGAAAGGGAAGAGACTTCCCAATATCCTCCTATTATTTCTTATGATGAATCAGGTAACGAGGATGAGCTTTCTATTCAACCAATCTCACTAATAAGGAGCTCAAAGAATAAGGTTGAACCCACACATAATGTGAAGAAGAAAAAGAAAAAAATGGAGAAGAAAAAGTTAAAAAGGTATCCCTCCCAAATGATGTTGCTCCTACTACTCATTGTGATGATGATAATTGCTATACTATTGGTGTTATCCATACTATTAATGATGAGAGTGATTATGCTTATGATATGAAAAGGCCCAAGCTTGGGGAAGCTATGTTTGATGAGGATGACATATTTGAGAATATATTTGCTGAAATTAATGTTTGTCCCAAGCTTGGGGATGCTACGTTTAATGAAGATGATATTTTTAGCCTCCCAAGTTTTGATATGCAAAGTTGTTATGATGATAGCATGCCTCTTACATATGATGATTATATTGATGAAAGTGGGTTTGGAAGAGTGTCAACTTTAGGAAGTAATGATCCCACTATTTTGGAGGATGTTGAATCTTATAATATTTATGAAAGTAGATTTGGAAGAGTGTCAACTTTATTTAGTGATGATTCCACTATCTTGGAAGAGGTTTCAATTGATTATGATGAGAACAAAGTTGCTACTTATGATGATTATCGTGAAGAAACTTATGCTATAAAAAGTAGTGATGATTATATTTATAAAACTTGTCATGATTATGATTACCTTTTTTCTGAACATTACTCTTTTAATGTGGAAACGATTTATAGTATTCAAGTCTCTTATGATACTCCCACTATTCCGAATAAGAAGAATTTTGCTTATGTGGAGAGTAGTAAATTTTCTATGCTTATAGATCATGAAAAGAATGCTTTAGGTGTTGGTTATATTGTTTAATTCATTCATGATGCTACTGAAAATTATTATGAGGGAGGAACATATGCTTGTAGGAATTGCAATAATATCAAGTTTCCTCTCTATGTATTGAAAATCTTGAAGCTATGCTTGTTTTACCTTCCTATGCTAATTGATTATTGTTCCCATAAGTTGTTTGCTCACAAAATCCCTATGCATAGGAAGAGGGTTAGACTTAAACGTGCTAGTCATATGCTTCATGATGCTCCCGTTATGTTTTAATTCTTATCTTTTATGTGAGCATCATTGTCATCATCATGCCTAGCTAAAAGGCATTAAAGAAAAGCGCTTGTTGGGAGACAACCCAATATTTACCCTTACTGTTTTTATGTGTCCACATGATTATTCTACTATATTAATCATGTTTTATAGCTTTTGTTTCAATAAAGTGCCAAGTAAGACCTTTAGGATAGCTTACGGTGATAGTTATGTTGATCCTGCTGAAAGTCAAAAACTTTTGCACCCAGTAAATTCATTTTGGTAATTCACATAAACGTGATTTTGATCTGATTCTTTTTTATCTGGATTGGTACACAAATTTCTCAGGTTTTCCTAATTTTGTAGGATTTTTGGAGTTCCATAAGTATACGCTTGATATAGATTACTAAAGACTGCTCTGTTTTTGACAGATTCTGTTTTCTATGTGTTGTTTGCTTATTTTGATGAATCTATGAGTAGTATCAGAGGGTATGAACCATATATAAGTTGGAACTACAGTAGATATTACACCAATATGAATTTAGAATGAGTACACAACAGTACCTAAGTGGTGGTTTTATTTTCTTATACTAATGGAGCTTACGAGTTTTCTGTTGAGTTTTGTGTTGTGAAGTTTTCAAGTTTTGGGTAAAGATTCGATGGACTATGGAATAAGGAGTGGCAAGAGCCTAAGCTTGGGGATGCCCAAGGCACCCCAAGGTAATATTCAAGGACAACCAAGAGCCTAAGCTTGGGGATGCTCCGGATGACATCCCCTCTTTCGTCTTTGTTCATCGGTAATTTTACTTGGAGCTATATTTTTATTCACCACATGATATGTGTTTTGCTTGGAGCGTCATTTTGTTTTATCTTGTTTTGCTTGCTGTTTGAATAAAATACCAAGATCTTAAATTCTTAAATGATAGAGAGTCTTCACATAGTTGCATAATTATTTAACTACTCATTGATCTTCACTTATATCTTTTTGGAGTAGTTTGTCATTTACTTGTGTGCTTCACTTGTATCTTATGAGTAAATGGTTGAACGATTTGAATTTCATAAATCTGAAATTATATTATGATAAATGGTTGCATGAAAGAATATTGAAGGAAGAGAGATTTCACATATAAATATATTGTCCTAGACATCTTCTATGATTGTGAGCCCCATTAATTATTTTCAAACCTGAGCAAATTAGTTGAAATTGGAAAAGGAAGACAACGTAATGAGTTATGCTTGGGTATATTTGTATAGAAGTTATATTGTTATAGCTCCTCCAACATGTGGTGCTTGCTATTTAGAATCCTTTGCTAGCCAAAATATCTATACTAAGCGGGAATACTGCTTGTGCACCAAATCCCTTGAATCAAGTTTCTTCCATGAGTGTCCACCATATCTACCTATATGCGGTATTTACCCGCCGTTCCAAGTAAATTTGCATGTGCCAAACTCTAAACCTTCAAATAATAATCTGTTTTGTATGCCCTAATCGCTCATGTAGCGACTAGGGGCTGTCAGTATCTTCCATGCTAGGTGGGTTATTCTCACGATGAGTGGACTCCGCTCATCATTCACGAGAAAATGGCTGGTAACTGGGATGCCCAGTCCCATGATCAAAAGATCAAAATCAAATCAAAATAATTGCAAGCGAAACTCCCCTAGGATTGTTGTTAGTTGGAGGCACCCGTTGTTTTGGGCAAGCCTTGGATTGATGATTGTTGGTGGAGGGGGAGTAAAAACTTTACCATTCTGTTTGGGAACCGCCTATAATGTATCCACTATGGAAGAAACTGGGAACCCTTGGTTGTTATGTTGACAATGAAAGCGTACCTCCCAAAATTATTTTCATCTCTATTTCAAAATCGAGCTCTGGCACCTCTGCAAATCCCTGCTTCCCTCTGCGAAGGGCCTATCTTTTACTTTTATGCAAGAGTCAGTAGTATTCCTTCTCATTCCTACCTACTCTTTAGTTGGAAAGCATCGTGTGTTGGGGAAAGATCTAAGCATATATGGCCATTCAAATATATTTGATCATGAATTATTATTGTTGATGATTATCTATATGATAAGTGAGTTGGGAGGCGAAACACTAAGCCCCTATCTTTCTCTATGTTCGATGGATGCTATTTGTTCTAAGAATATGCTTTGAGTGGTAGCAATCATGGAAGACTATATGATAGTTGAGTATGTGGAGTTTTCTAAATCAAAGCTCTGACATAGACCCTTCCTGAAAATAAGATGAATTGTAATTGTTTGATGACTGAGAATGAAGTTTGCTAGTTTTCAAGAAAGTTTATGGTCTATGCTTTAACATGTGAATAGCTTGTTACTTGATCTTGAGAAGTTTTATGAGATGAACTATTGTTATGACATATAATCATGCTAGAAAAGGTGATTGAAATTATCATTGATCAAACTCGTGCACCTGCTAGCATTCACACTTCATAAATTCTTTCTTTTATCATTTACCTACTCGAGGACGAGCAGGAATTAAGCTTGGGGGTGCTGATACGTCTCCAACGTATCTATAATTTATGAAGCATTCATGCTATTATATTATCTGTTTTGGATGTTTATGGGCTTTACTAAGCACTTTTATATTATTTTTGGGACTAACCTATTAACCGGAGGCCCAGCCCATATTGCTGTTTTCTTGTCCATTTTAGTGTTCCGAAGAAAAGGAATATCAAACGGAGTCCAAACGGAATGAAACCTTTGGGAAAGTTATTTTTGGAACGGAAGCAATCCAGGGGACTTGGAGTGCATGTAAGGGAAGCTTCGAGGTAGCCACGAGGCAGGGAGGCGCGCCCACCTCCCCTGGGCACGCCCGCACCTTCGTGGGCCCCTCGTGGCTCACCTAACCGACTTCTTTCGCCTATATATCTCCATATACCCTAAAAACATCGGAGAACATAATAGATCGGGAGTTCCGCCGCCGCAAGCCTCTGTAGCCACCAAAAACCTCTCGGGAGCCCGTTCCGGCACCCTGCCGGAGGGGGGATCCATCACCGGTGGCCATCTTCATCATCCCAACGCTTTCCATGACGAGGAGGGAGTAGTTCACCCTCGGGGCTAAGGGTATGTACCAGTAGCTATGTGTTTGATCTCTCTCTCTCTCTCGTGTTCTCTCTATGGCACGATCTTGATGTATCGCAAGCTTTGCTATTATAGTTGGATCTTATGATATTTCTCCCCCTCTACTCTCTTGTAATGGATTGAGTTTTCCCTTTGAAGTTATCTTGTCGGATTGAGTCTTTAAGTATTTGTGAACACTTGATGTATGTCTTGCCGTGCTTATCTGTGGTGACAATGGGATATTCACGTGATCCACTTCATGTATGTTTTGGTGATCAACTTGCGGGTTTACCTTGTGAACCTATGCATAGGGGTTGGCACACGTTTTCGTCTTGACTCTCCGGTAGAAACTTTGGGGCACTCTTTGAAGTACTTTGTGTTGGTTGAATAGATGAATCTGAGGTTGTGTGATGCATATCGTATAATCATACCCACAGATACTTGAGGTGGCAATGGAGTATCTAGGTGACATTAAGGTTTTGGTTGATTTGTGTCTTAAGGTGTTATTCTAGTACGAACTATATGATAGATTGAACGGAAAGAATAGCTTCGTGTTATTTTACTACAGACTCTTGAATAGATTGAGCAAAAAGGATAACTTTGAGGTGGTTTCATACCCTACCATAATCTCTTCGTTTGTTCTCCGCTGTTAGTGGCTTTGGAGTGACTCTTTGTTGCATGTTGAGGGATAGTTATATGATCCAATTATGTTATTATTGTTGAGAGAACTTGCACTAGTGAAAGTTTGAACCTTATGACTTATTTACTACCATAGCAATACCGTTTATGCTCACTTTTACCACTTGTTACCTTGCTGTGTTTCTATATTTTCAGATTACAAATACTCATATCTACCATCCATATTGCACTTGTATCACCATCTCTTCGCCGAACTAGTGCACCTATACAATTTGCCATTCTATTAGGTGTGTTGGGGACAAAAGAGACTCTTTGTTATTTGGTTGCAGGGTTGTTTGAGAGAGACCATCTTCATCCTACGCCTCCCACAGATTTCATAAACCTTAGGTCATCCACTTGAGGGAAATTTTCTACTGTCCTACAAACCTCTGCACTTGGAGGCCCAACAACGTCTACAAGAAGAAGGTTGCATAGTAGACATCAACCGACGATGACAAGAAGTGGTTAGGAGGTCCCAGGCAGGAGGCCTTGCCTCTTCGGTCGTTGTTGCTTTTGTGCTAGCCTTCTTAAGGCAGTCTTGTTTAACTTATGTCTGTACTTAGATATTGTTGGTTCCGCTGACTCATGTGTATCGAGCTATGTATTCGAGCCCTCGAGGCCCCTGGCTTGTAAAATAAAGCTTGTATTATTTTATTTGTGTCTAGAGTTGTGTTGTGATATCTTCCCGTGAGTCCATGATCTTGATCGTACACATTTGCGTGTATGATTAGTGTATGAATGAATCGGGGGCGTCATAAGTTGGTATCAGACCTGACTGCCTGTAGGAACCCCCCTTTCCAACTCCTTGGCCGAAGTTGAGTCTACTCTTTGAAAAACTATTTTACTAACATGGTTGTGTGGCTTACGGGCCCACGTCACCATTGGGTGGTATTAGGATCTTTTACTCCTCGTCTGTACTGTGTGATTCTGATCTATCTTCTATTCGGGTTAAATGGTTTTTCTAACTCTAATTCTAGGTTCTCATAAATACTTTCTCCCGGAGAGCCCCTTAATTCCAGATGACGGCCTGTTTCACCAGAAGATTCCGAAGATACCCTTCAGTATTTTCCCGAGACTTTCGTGCTCGTCGCTTTTGCAATTCCCTACCGCCGATAAATCCCTATGGATAACTGCATACACTTGTCGTTCATACAATCATTCCCTGTTGATCTTGTTATTACAGGATACCCTGAAATTCTCACTATTGTTCCAAGAATACTTTGTGCCTACTGCCTTGCAGTTCTTTGCCACATGAATACCCCTACATATAATTACTTGCTCTTGTTGACTACCCGTTCATTCCCAGTTATTCTTATGTTGCATAAGATACTTTGTAATACAATCCGAGCTTTCGAGAACCTCTGTTGCCTATTGCCCTAGAAGGTCTTACATACCTACACTCTGGTTAATTCCATATGCCTAGCAGTATTCATTGACGTCCTTTGTCATTATCATCTTGAGTCTTTCGATTCGATATGTTTGTGAATAGTCGCAATCATCAGTTGGTCCTTATAAATTATCGTTCCGGCTCAGACGTCTTCCCGAACATGAGTTGGTTCTTGACCAATCAGATTGCCATCAATTGTGCCCTAAGTCTATTCAACTTATCTGTTCTTGATCAGAGCGTTTGCTTCTAATCACTTGATGTGGGAATCATAATTCCTTTGCATTTGAACTTTGAATTAGTCAGTTACTTCTATAATCTAATTTCCTTGCGTTCTTTCTTCTTCTGATTGAGTATCGATGCTCACATCAGATCCCTTGTGGACCACTAGATCCTTGTTGGGTTTTATTTGACAGCGTCCATATTTGGTAACCTTGTGAGCTTTTCCTCGGATACATAATGCCTTTGGTAAATTGTATCCCCTGCTTTTGTCAACCATGCTCTACTTTTGAGCTTGAGTTATTTATTCCTAAAGTTTGGGGTATATGTTCCTAAGACACCCCGATGGGTTGAATCTATGTCTTCCATAAATCTGCATGGACTCGAAAGTTATGCGGATTATAGTCTACTGGCTTTCCCTCAGGTGAAATTGGAACACTACAACTTCTTCAAATGCGAGAAGTGAATGGAAAGTTGTGCATTAGAGAAGTGGGAGGCGACCTTGAGCCTTTGTGTTCATGCCCATGGACCCAATGTGGAACTTATCATGGAAGCTTCTTGTAATAATATTAATCCCCTTGTGATAAGTTCATCTTATACCTATGATTGGTCCTTTGCAACCGTGGTTCCGGTCATATTTTTATTGTTTGATACCATTTATTGGACAAGTTGAAGTACTTGACTTCTGCAGATCTTTTCACCTGTCCAACCTCTATTTTGTTCTACCTTCAAGTATTACCCTCTGGTATCTCGAGAATATCATGGAACTACATAACTTCTTATAAGTTCTTCATCAACTATTATTTCTCGCTGGTTCCAATTTTCTCCGGGTTCTAAGTTGTTAGACACTCGAGAACACTGATAACTGATTTGAGTCTAAACTTTCCTTTCCATTGTTTTGTTTAACCTTTCTGGTAACCTAAAATATCTTAGTAGTGATAATTCCCTGCTTATGTAAACACCTCGGTGTACAAACTCTGTCAGTAAGACCTTGTTACTATTGTTGATGACATTCTGGTAGCCACCAATGGACGAGAACTTTGCGTATTGGTCCGCCTCGTCTTAACAAGCAGGAAAATGGTTCTCTTCGTCCCTTGCCTTTGGTACCAACGTTGTTGCCAACATAACTAACAGTCTATCCTATGACCTGCCTTGCTATCGTGACCATGCAAACGTTAGCACCCTTCCTGCTTTCAACCCACATGGTGGGCCCATAACCCACAGTTCCACAGGATCGAAACCTGACTCTCCTGTACATCCCTGTATTCCAAAATTGTTCCTCACTATTGGCTTCGTATGTACATCACGACCCACCGACCTAGTGATCTGTTCTGGTATTAGATGCAATACTTATTCTCGATGCTCTGAGCACCTTTCACACTCTGTTTAGACATCGAAAGATTTCCTACCTGGTTGAAGCTTCTTATTGCACCATCTTACCTTGCCCTCGATGACTATATTGAATTTCAACTCCAGAGATGCCTCTATGCTATGTTGAGGTACCTATCTTGTGTTGAGCTCCGTCTTTCCTGAGTCTTTCCCCCTTACTCCAACCCTTAAATCTCGGGATGAGATTTCTTGTAGTGGAGGAGAATTGTGACGCCCGATAATTAAGCTGCAGTAGTCCTCCACTAAATGATGCCACATCACCGTGTTTACCGTTGATAAACTCGCGTTGATTCAAACCCCGTTCAAATTCAAATATGAAAAATCAAGTCAAACTCAAAAGTTTCCAAATGTCTAAAATAAAATGATCATCATGTGGCAAATTTTCATTTGTTAATATTCGTCGTGAACCAACATTTATTTTTGCAAAGTGGCTTAATGCCCTAATAAAAAAACTGAAATATAAAAGGTTTAAATAAAAAAAAGAAACAAAAATGAAAAAAAAACTTATTCCCCCCAGTGCCTGGACCCACCAGAGCCAGCCCACACCACTGGTGGGATAAGACCAAGCCCCCCCCTCTCGGCCTTGTCAGCACCCAAATATTTCCCTCTCTCCCTCACACACTCTCCTCTCCCCTTCCCAATGTCATCCACACCCGAGCGCCACCACGGCTATGTCGTCGCCATTGCCATGCCGTTTGTAACATCCCAAATTTCAATTTGGAATGTTATACATAGATCATCCATGCATATCATATTTTATTGTATTTCCGTTCTGAAATCCTCGAAATCCTAAGCAACTCAAGGACCCTCGGAGAGAGTTGGGGATTTCCCGATTTTTCATATTTGATTTTGTATCAAATAGTGAAACGAGGATTTTGATTTTAACTACTTTTCTCTCTGAAAAATATTTCTTAAAAAAAAATACGAGAGGAGATAATATGACTTCTCCAAAACAATTGAAATATTGGAGGAAAAATTTTAAGATCATTTATTTGTTTTTATTTGAGTTTATTTGGATTTTTATTTGCATTAGAAAAAATATGCATGTTTTTAAAATTGCATTTTAGGGCTAAGAAAATGTTCATCTCGTTCTAAATATTTTATTTAGACGATAAAAATTTGTTTTGGCATTTTTAGGTTTTTATTTTATTTTATAGGATTTATTTTCTGTCGGCGTAATTATTTATTTGAAAAAAAAACTTCCAGCGCCGACTGGGCCGAAGCCCACCTGAGCCGGCCCACCTCCCCGCGCGCGCCGTCTCCCACCCGGAGACCGAGCCGCCGCCGCCTCGGACGAGGAGTCAGGCCGGGACTCCTCCTCGCCGCCGCCTTGGCCCTCCTCCAAGCCGCCGCCCCCCCTTTATATACGCCGCGACCCCCCCAAACCGCCACCACCACCAGCCCCGCCGCCCCAAGCCGAGCGCCTCGCCGCCGCCGCAGCCGAGCGCCGCCGCCGCTGCCACTTGCCGCCGCCGCCGCTTGCCGCCCCGCCGCCGCCAAGCCCCGCCGCCCCGAGAGCCGCCGCCCAACCCCGCCTAGCCGGAGCCACCTCGTCGAGGTACCGCGCCGGACCCGAGCCACCGTTTTTTTAAAAAACCCATTCGGTTTTTTTAGAAACCCTAGATCGGTTTTTTTAGATTCGGTTCGCCGGTTTTCTCAGTTCGTTTATTTAACGGACGTTCGTCCGTACGTTTGTTCAAACGAACGGTTTTATTTCGTTAGTTACAGCTAACGAACGCTCGTTCGATAGTTTGTTGGTCAGATTTCTTTTTCGGATTTATCCGTGATTATTTTTCAGTCGCGATTTCTGATCCGATCTTAGATTGTGTCTTTCTTCGTGCTCGTTAGTCGGAATCAGGTGATTCAAACACCTAGAGTTTCGTCTCGAGACCCTCTTTCTGTTTAATCAACTTAAATAAAAATTTTGGTACTGTAAAATTTGATCCTAGTTCAGATTAGTAAACGGATCTTGTTTCTTTTGCCATTTGAGTTTCGTTGCTCCATTTGGTTTGATTCTTTTTGCAAACCGGAGTTCTTAAGTTGAACTTTCTGGTCAAACTATTTTATTTGGAGTTTTACTTGTGCATCTTTGCTAGTTGCTTATGTATGTTATTGTTTGTTTGCGATAGAATTCCCGGAGTGCGAAGCGTGTTACTACGAGTCTCTAGGATTCACGGATCGCCAGCAAGGCAAGTAACACATTGATCATACTCTTTCCATACCCAGTTTTCATTGCATTAGTTCAATCCTCAAACATTGCATGATTAGGATGTCTTTAACTTGTGGGTTGGGAAGTAGTTGCTGAGGTAGAACCTATTGCCCTGTTTATTATCAAACCCTTGGGAGTTACTTCTCCGCGCTGCTTATATTGCCATGCTATGCTTGTAGACGTGGATTGGGTTTGAGTGTATCCATGACAGATGTGAGATTATTAATTAATGGTTTACTTAAGGTGGCAACTTAAATACAAATTTGGGTGGATTGAGGCACCTGGGGAATCCAGTGTTGTCTGTTTTATTTTTTGGAAATCTCGGGGTATCCGTGTGATCTTCCTATGGACCGCCACCCAGGCTCAAAGGGAAATGAGATTATTCATGTTAGAAACTTCCGTGTGCAGCCACAAGCTATTATGTGCTCTAGCATAGTTGAGTAAGTTATGTGAAGCTATTGAAGAGGTAGATCAGCAGGTAGTGGGTTTTGTAGGTTTGGTATGGTCTACCCGGAGTAGAGAGTTAATGTTTCTGAAAGACTGTGTCTCGGTCATCCGTTTCTCAAACACCATGCAGTGCGAGAAATCCAACGGAAGCGATCGAGTCTTGTGGGGAAAAGTGCGCAAACCTCTGTAGAGTGTACAAACTAATCATGGTTAGCCGTGTCCCCGGTTATGGACAATTTGAGTATCTAGTACTTGAGTATTCACATGTATCTCAACACTCTTAATTAATATTGTTGGGTTGTTAATGACTTTAATTTGGGATTGAGAGGGGTTTACCTTCTCAATTTTTATCAACCACCATGATAGTTAAATTAAAATTTATTCCTTTGTTGTAGGGAAAAATTTGCTTTCCGCAAAACTATAACCCTAGAGCTTTCCACCAGCCATATATGCATGTAGTGATAGCATTATTCTGTTTCTACTCTACTGTGTTATATTGCCAGCATATTCCATGTGCTGACCCGTTTTCGGGCTGCAACGTATTATGTTGCAGACTTTTCAGACGAGGAGTAAGGTTCGTTAGGTCGTTGCCGTGCAGCTCAGCTATGCCGTTGGAGTTGATGGACTCACTTTATCTTCCAAGCCTTCCGCTGTTATCGCATTAGATGGCCTTAAGCCATATTATTGTAATAAGTTCTCTTTTGAGACATTCGATGTAATAAGTGTGTGATTGCTACTCTGTTATAAATCCTTCGAGTACTGTGCGTGTCAGCATTACTGATCCAGGGATGACACTGAGGCACAGAGACTTGACCGTTTGAGGTCGGGTCGCTACAAGATGGTATCAGAGCACACGCTGAGTGTAGGACACGACCACTAAGATAAACCATAGGTCACTCTTCTCTACTCATTTCTGACTCCTCTCCCTTTTCCACTCTTTAGGATGACGGAGAAGAAGAACAAGTTCGCGCAACCGGATGAGGATACACCTTTTGGACGCCACTTGAAGGAAGTCACTAGGTACTTGAACATTGGAATACCTAGTTTCACCGGGACGTACAACGCCACCTTACCAGAAGAAGAGCGCTGGATGATTCAAGTACAAGTTCCAGGAAGAACGTTCTCGCCAACTTCTAAACCCATAGAATTTTCTTTCGAAGCACCAACCTGGAGTCTAGGCAAGAGCATGGCAGCCCACATTACCATGGGACGCATTGGAGAAGTGTACAACAAGGAACTCAAGGACACTACCTATTAGATATGTGGGCGCCGAGATGAGCAATGGGAGATGATCAACACCAGGAAGGATAGATCTGTCGCAGCTTTTATCCAGGAGCTAAACCAGCACATTCGCCGCCAGGAGAACCAGATGTGCGCCGACATGATGGAATTGAAGAAGGCTAAGACTAGGATCATCGAGCTGGCGGAAGCACTCAAGTTCACACGCGATGGATATGAGGAGGAAATCAAGACACTACTGGAGAAGAACGACGACCTCGTTAATAAGATCGGGATATTCATGGGAGGACCAGCACCGGGAGACGAAGACGACGACCCCACCTGCCCGGACAACTACATCATCATCGACGACACTGATTCTGATCCGAGTGATGATAAATATGAAGACGAAGCTGGAGCAGACATCATGGAATCTTCCACCGATCAAAATTTCTAGATGACCACCATACAATATTAGTATTCCCCCCATGTATCAAGTAGTAGTTGAGCACTTTTGCGATAGTTTTAGACCGATGTATGCCCTTGCTTGATTGATTGAGTGAAATGATTGTGTTTGTCTCATGTGCATACGGGTAGTGCTTTCTCAGTAGACCTTTTCCTCTATTCTAATCTCTTCCATCTAAAACCCCTCAGATGCCTCTGAGACATGACACCGGTTTTGCTTTCCCACCGGAGCTCACCCAGTTGATCCAGCAGCAGAATGCTTTGATGCAATTGCTAGTTCAGAACCAGGGCAACAACAACAACAACAACAACAACAACAACAACAACAACAACAACAACAACAACAACCCGCCACCAGTGGACAATCTAGCCCGTTTTCTAAGGTTACAGCCGTAGGTGTTCTCCAGTAGCACTGATCCAATAGTTGCAGATGATTGGCTACGCCGTATCGGAAGGGAATTAACCACCGCAGGGTGCACAGATGCGGAGAAGGTGCGTTTTTCCGCACACCAACTGGATGGACCCGCAGCAGCATGGTGGGAAAATTTCACAACCACCTATCCTGTCGACACTATCACATGGGCTCAGTTTCAGTAGGCCTTTCGTACTGCCCATGTTTCCACTGGAGCTATGCAGATGAAGAAGCGGGAGTTTTGCAACTTGCGCCAGGGAAATCGTACCGTTGGCCACTACATGGATGATTTTAGCAAGTTATCACGCTATGCCCCTGATGATGTGGCCACAGATGCCGCGAAGCACGAGAAGTTTATGGAAGGGTTGAATGATGAGATGAGCATGCAGTTGATGTTGGCAACCTTCAACAACTACTAGGAGTTGGTAGATAAAGCTTTTATGATTGAAGGGAAGTAGCAGCAGATTGAGAGACGTAAGAGGAAGTATGGACAAGGGAAGTATAATTCAGGAGCTCAGCAGAAGCCTCACTTAACCCCGAATTCGGGAGGACTCGTTCATAACCATGGAGGTCATAACAACCCTGGAGGAGGATCGCATAATCACAATGGCGCTAAGAACGGAAATGGGAACGGAGCTAACAACAATCACTCCAATCCAGCCACACCCGCCAAGAGAGACCTAAGTCAAGTTACTTGTTATAAGTGCGGAAAGACAGGGCACTATGCCAATGATTGTCCTGAAGGAAGGAATGGAAACGGAAATGGGAGCACTGGAAAGAAGTCTAATCCATTCAACAAAAGACAAGTGAACCACGTTAACGTGGAGGAGGTTGAAGAACAGCCGGACGCGGTAATAGGTAAGTTTTTGGTTAAGTCGTTTACCGCTCTTATTCTTTTTGATACTGGTGCATCGCATTCATACATATCAAGGGGATTCGTGGATAAGTTTAACCTACCAACACAAACCCTGAGAACCCCTCTTTTAGTGAGCTCGCCTGGAGCAGAGTATATGGCTAGCCGATGGTGCAACCAGATACCCCTAACCATTAGGACGCATGTTTTTCCGTCTGACCTAATTATCTTGGAGTCGCAAGGATTGGATGTGATATTAGGTATGGACTGGATGTCAAGGTATGGAGGAAGTATTGACTGTGCTAGTAAGTCAATTTATCTCACCACCCCGGAGGGAAAAAGGATTAAGTACGTATCTAGGCATGTTCCTAGGAAGACCCAAGTGAATGCCCTCACGGGAGTTGTGCAGGAGGAAGTGTCTGTAGTAAAGGATTACCCGGATGTTTTCCCAGAAGAGTTACCCGGCATGCCACCGAACCGAGACATTGAGTTTCTGATAGAGCTATTGCCAGGTACATGGCCCATATCCAAGAGACCCTATCAGATGCCCGCAAATAATCTGGAGGAAATTAAGAAGCAGATCGAGGAAGTGTTGGAGAAAGGTTATATTCGAAGGAGTTCGTCACCTAGGGGAGCTCCAGTACTTTTGGTGGAGAAGAAGGATAAATCCCTAAGGATGGTTGTTGATTATCGAGCCTTGAACGAAGTAACCATTAAGAACAAGTATCCACTACCGATGATCAATGATCTGTTAGATCAGCTGCAAGGAGCTAAGGTGTTTTTGAAGATTGATCTGCGATCAAGATACCATCAGTTGAAGATCCGAGAGAAGGATATACCAAAAACAGTGTTTACTACGCGGTATGGATTATACGAGTATACGGTCATGTCGTTTGGACTGACAAACGCCCCTGCCTATTTCATGAGTATAATGAACAAAGTGTTCATGGAGTATTTGGACAAGTTTGTTGTGGTGCTTATTGATGATATTATGGTATACTCGAAGAATGAAGAGGAGCACAAGGAGCATTTGCGATTAGTTCTCGAGAAACTCAGGGAACACCAGTTATACGCCAAGTTCAGCAAGCGAATTTTGGTTGAAGGAGGTTGGATTTCTATGACATGTTATATCAGGAGAAGGTATAGCAATGGACCCCAGCAAGTTTCAGTCGGTCACTGAATGGTTGGCACCCACTTCAGTTGGCGAGATCCATAGTTTCCTTGGACTCGCGGGATATTATCGGAGATTCATTTAGAATTTTTCCAAGCTGGCAAAACCAATGACTTAACTGTTGAAGAAGGATAATAAGTTTATATGGACAGAAGATTGCGAGGCAAGTTCCCAGGAGTTGAAGAAACGTTTGACTACAGGCCCAGTACTAATGTTGCCAGTTATACATAAGGAGTTTCAAGTATATTGCGACGCCTCACGATTGGGACTGGGATGTGTGCTTATGCAGGACGGAAAAGTTGTTTCATATGCCTCACGACAACTGAAGCCCCACGAGTTGAACTATGCCACCCACGTTTTGGAGTTATCAGCTGTAGTGCATGCATTAAAGACTTGGAGACATTACCTCATTGGGAACCATTGTGATGTGTACACGGATCATAAGAGTTTGAAATATATCTTCACCCAAAAGGAGCTGAACCTTAGGCAGAGAAGATGGTTGGAACTTATAAAGGACTATGATATGAAGCTACACTATCATCCAGGGAAGGCCAATGTTGTAGCAGACGCTTTAAGACGGAAGAGTTATGCTAACATACTTGAAAGTAAGGGATTGCCAAAGGAGTTAGCTGAGGATATCATGGAACTTTGATTGGAGATTGTCCCACGAGGTTTCGTTGCAACAATGGAGGTTCAACTGACCTTGTTAAACAAAATTCGAGAAGCTCAGAAGGAGGATAAAGAGATTGCAGAAATAAAGGAGAAGATGAGCGAAGGAAAGGCCAAAGGTTTTCGTGAGGATGAGCACAATACCTTATGGTTTGAGGACCGAGTTTATGTGCCCAACAACCCAGAGATCAGGAAGTTAATACTTCAGGAGGCTCATGACTCACCATACTCAATACACCCCGGAAACACCAAGATGTACGTGGATTTGAAGGAACGTTTCTGGTGGACTGGTATGAAGAAGGATATCGCTGAGTATGTAGCCATATGTGATGTATGTCAAAGAGTGAAGGCAGAGCATCAGAAGCCAGCAGGACTATTGCAGCCTATGCCGATACCCGAATGGAAGTGGGATAAACTTGCCATGGACTTTATCACCGGACTACCCAGGACAAAGACATGATATGACTCAATATGGGTAGTAGTGGATTGCTTGACCAAAGTGGCACATTTTATTCCGGTGAAAACCACCTATACAAGTGCAAAGTTGGACAAAATATATATGTCCAGGATCGTATGTTTGCATGGAGTTCCGAGGAGCATCGTATCAGATAGAGGGACGCAGTTTACTTCAAAGTTTTGGCATCAGTTACACCAGACTTTGGGTACGAGATTGGAGTTCAGTACAACATTCCATCCGTAGACAGATGGACAGACCGAGAGAGTCAACCAGATACTGGAAGATATGTTGAGAGCTTGTGCGCTAGACTATGGATCTAGTTGGGATGACAATTTGCCCTACGCTGTTCTCATACAACAATAGCTACCAAGCCAGTTTGAAGATGGCACCGTTCGAAGCTTTGTATGGACGTAGATGCAGAACACCATTGATGTGGGATGAGGTAGGAGACCGACAACTATTTGGACCAGACTTGATCAAAGAGTCTGAGGAGAAGGTTAAGTTGATTCGGGATAGACTGAAGATGGCTCAGTCCAGGCAGAAAAGTTATGCAGACTCTAAACGCAAGGAGGTTACCTATGAGATTGGAGATAGAGCATATCTGCGAGTATCACCCTTGCGAGGGGTGAAACGATTCGGAGTTAAGGGAAAATTAGCCCCGAGGTTTGTAGGACCATATCGTGTTTTGGAAAGGATGGGAGAAGTTGCCTACAAGTTGGAATTACCTGAAGGATTGTCAGGAGTTCACGATGTGTTCCACGTCTCACAACTGAAGAAGTGCCATGCTGAGATGGCCGATATACCATTAAGAGATACCGTACCCTTGGAGGCAATTCAGCTGGACAGTGATTTGATGTATGAGGAGAAACCAGTTAAGATTCTTGAGTTTGCCAGCCGAGTCACTCGCAGCAAGGTTATCAAATTTTGTAAAGTTCAGTGGAGCCACCATACCGAGGATGAAGCCACCTGGGAACGAGAGGATGATCTTCGCAAGTACCACCCACACCTATTTTCTGACCAACCCGAATCTCGAGGGCGAGATTCATCTTAAGGGGGGTAGGTTTGTAATATCCCAAATTTTCAATTTGGAATGTTATACATAGATCATCCATGCATATCATATTTTATTGTATTTCCGTTCCGAAATCCTCTAAATCCTAAGCAACTCAAGGACCCTCAGAGAGAGTTGGGGATTTCCCAATTTTTCATATTTGATTTTGTATCAAATAGTGAAACGAGGATTTTGATTTTAATTATTTTTCTCTCCGAAAAATATTTCTTAAAAAATATACGAGAGGAGACAATATGACTTCTCCAAAACAATTGAAATATTGGAGGAAAAATGTTAAGATCATTTATTTGTTTTTATTTGAGTTTATTTGGATTTTTATTTGCATTAGAAAAATATGCATGTTTTTAAAATTGCATTTTAGGGCCAAGAAAATGTTCATCTCTTTCTAAATATTTTATTTAGACGGTAAAAATTTGTTTTGGCATTTTTAGGTTTTTATTTTATTTTATAGGATTTATTTTCTGTCGGCGTAATTATTTTTTTAAAAAAAACTTCCAGCGCCGACTGGGCCGAAGCCCAGCCGAGCCGGCCCACCTCCCCGCGCGCGCCGTCTCCCACCCGAAGGCCGAGCCGCCGCCGCCTCGGACGAGGAGTCCGGCCGGGACTCCTCTTCGTCGCCGCCTTGGCCCTCCTCCAAGCCGCCCCCCCTTTATATACGCTGCCACCCCTCCAAACCGCCACCACCACCAGCCCCGCCGCCCCAAGCCGAGCCCCTCGCCGCCGCCACAGCCGAGCGCCGCCGCCGCCGCCACTTGCCGCCGCCGCCGCTTGCCGCCTCGCCGCTGCCAAGCCCCGCCGCCCCGAGAGCCGCCGCCCAGCCGCCCAACCCCGCCTAGCTGGAGCCACCTCGTCGAGGTACCGCGCCGGACCCGAGCCACCGTTTTTCTTAAAAACCCATTCGGTTTTTTTAGAAACCCTAGATCGGTTTTTTTAGATTCGGTTCACCGGTTTTCTCAGTTCGTTTATTTAACGGACGTTCGTCCGTACGTTTGTTCAAACGAACGGTTTTCTTTCGTTAGTTACAGCTAACGAACGCTCGTTCGATAGTCTGTTGGTCAGATTTCTTTTTCGGATTTATCCGTGATTATTTTTTAGTCGCGATTTCTGATCCGATCTTAGATTGTGTTTTTCTTCACGCTCGTTAGTCGGAATCAGGTGATTCAAACGCCTAGTGTTTCGTCTCGAGACCCTCTTTCTGTTTAATCAACTTAAATAAAAAATTTGGTACTGTAAAATTTGATCCTAGTTCAGATTAGTAAACGGATCTTGTTTCTTTCGCCATTTGAGTTTCGTTGCTCCATTTGGTTTGATTCTTTTTGCAAACCGGAGTTCTTAAGTTGAACTTTCTGGTCAAACTCTTTTATTTGGAGTTTTACTTGTGCATCTTTGCTAGTTGCTTATGTATGTTATTGTTTGTTTGCGATAGAATTCCCAGAGTGCGAAGCGTGTTACTACGAGTCTCTAGGATTCACGGATCGCCAGCAAGGCAAGTAACACATTGATCATACTCTTTCCATACCCAGTTTTCATTGCATTAGTTCAATCCTCAAACATTGCATGATTAGGATGTCTTTAACTTGTGGGTTGGGAAGTAGTTGCTGAGGTAGAACCTATTGCCCTGTTTATTATCAAACCCTTGGGAGTTACTTCTACACGCTGCTTATATTGCCATGCTATGCTTGTAGACGTGGATTGGGTTTGAGTGTATCCATGACAGATGTGAGATTATTAATTAATGGTTTACTTAAGGTGGCAACTTAAATACACATCTGGGTGGATTGAGGCACCTGGGGAGTCCAGTGTTGTCTGTTTTATTTTTTGGAAAGCCCGGGGTATCCGTGTGATCTTCCTATGGACCGCCACCCAGGCTCAAAGGGAACTGAGATTATTCATGCTAGAAACTTCCGTGTGTAGCCACAAGCTATTATGGGCTCTAGCATAGTTGAGTAAGTTACGTGAAGCTCTTGTAGAGGTAGATCAGCAGGTAGTGGGGTTTGTAGGTTTGGTATGGTCTACCTGGAGTAGAGAGTTAATGTTTCTGAAAGACCGTGTCTCGGTCATCCGTTTCTCAAACACCATGCAGTGCGAGAAATCCAATGGAAGCAATCGAGTCTTGTGGGGAAAAGTGCGCAAACCTCTGCAGAGTGTACAAACTAATCATGGTTAGCCGTGTCCCCGGTTATGGACAATTTGAGTATCTAGTACTTAAGTATTCACATGTATCTCAACACTCTTAATTAATATTGTTGGGTTGTTAATGACTTTAATTTGGGATTGAGAGGGGGTTTACCTTCTCAATATTTTATCAACCACCATGATAGTTAAATTAAAATTTATTCCTTTGTTGTAGGGAAAAATTTGCTTTCCGCAAAACAATAACCCTAGAGCTTTCCACCAGCCATATATGCATGTAGTGATAGTATTATTCTATTTCCACTGTACTGTATTATATTGCCAGCATATTCCATGTGCTGACCCGTTTTCGGGCTGCAACGTATTATGTTGCAGACTTTTCAAACGAGGAGTAAGGTTCGTTAGGTCGTTGCCGTGCAGCTCAGCTATGTCGTTGGAGTTGATGGACTCACTTTATCTTCCAAGCCTTCCGTTGTTATCGCATTAGATGGCCTTAAGCCATATTATTGTAATAAGTTCTCTTTTGAGACATTCGATGTAATAAGTGTGTGATTGCTACTCTGTTATAAATCCTTCGGGTACTATGCGTGTCAGCATTACTGATCCTGGGATGACACTGAGGCACATAGACTTGACCGTTTGAGGTCGGGTCGCTACATTGTTAGCCCCCTCCCTCGCCACACCGACGTGACCGGAGCTCCCCCGTGCCATCGCTCGCCGTTCCCGCCCACCAGCACGAGGCCGACGAGCCCCCACCGACGGATCGACGCAGCTCCTCCGCGTCAGCCAACGCCACGACAACCGCGTCGTCCTGCCTCCCCGTAGCTCGCCCTCGCGTCCCCGACTCCTCCCCGACCGGCCTCCCCAAGCTCACCCCCGACCTCCCCGGGGTGAGCCACTCCCGTTTCCCCCTTCTCCCCTCCTCACCGTCGCCGTACGACGACCGCCCCGCCATGGCCGAGCTCTCTGTGAGCTCATGCTCACCGTGGGCCATGGCTGTGCCCCTACCTCGCAGCGCGCCCGTGCTTCACCGCTCCCTGCATCGCACACGCTCTCCGCATCGTTGCACCCGTTACTATTACTGCACCTGCTTGCTGCTACCCACAGCTGTGACCGCGCCGTCCCGCGCCTCCCCCCACCTGCATCTGCTACTGCTGCTGTCGCCCTGGCCTTGTCTCTGGCCGCCGCCCCTGGCCTTGCCGGTGTCGCCCCGTGCAGCCGCCCTGCGTCGTCCTCTCGCATCTGCCGGAGACCGCCCATGCCCACACGCCTCCTTCCCTACGCTCACTCCCTGTGCCCATAGCCGCACCCCTGTCCGCCTCCTGCTACTTCGCTCCCGCCGGCCGTGCCCCGGCCACCCCATCACGTGGCCCTGCTTGCCCCGCTGCGCCTGCTACCGGCCCGCGCTCGCGCTCCTCCCCTGGCCGCTTGCCCGACTCGCCTCCGCACTGCGCCCTGCACCCCGCCACGACCCCCTGCTCTCCCCGTCGCCGGCAACTGCCATGGCCGCGACCTGCGTCGCCGTGCCCGGATCCTTGCGGGCGCCCGCCCTTTTATGCCCCCTGGGCCTATGACAACGGGCCCC
Source organism: Triticum aestivum (assembly GCF_018294505.1). Lineage (NCBI taxonomy): Eukaryota > Viridiplantae > Streptophyta > Magnoliopsida > Poales > Poaceae > Triticum > Triticum aestivum. The sequence goes on along the minus strand of NC_057798.1, from coordinate 457,910,205 downwards.
ATGCCCTTTTCCTGTTAAAAAAGGGTTTTAAAATAATAATTTAATTAATTAATTAATTAGTATTTACTTAGCTGAATTAATCCTGTTAATTAACCTAACCTAATTAATATGATTAACTAACTAATTATTCCTGCTAATTAATCAACAATCAATGACAGCGGGCCCCGGCTGCCAGTTTGGCTGGTCAACAGGTCAACGTTAACTGCTGACATCACTCTGACCGCATGCTGATGTCATTATTCGTTTTCTATCGAATTTATTATTAATTTCAAAATATTGTTTTAAACTTTGGAAAAACCATAGAAAATTAACCGTAACTCGGATCGAAAAACTTTGTACATGAAAGTTGCTTAGAACGACGAGATGAATCTTAATGCATGGTCCGTTCTCCCGCCACATCTCCCTATCATAGCAAAAGTCGAACCTTTCCCCTCCGATTCATCTATCTGACAAACGTCCGGAACCGGGAAAGCTTTCCCATATGTTTTCCCTCTTTGCCAGTACCGCCTAGCACTGTGTTAGAACACCTCTAACATTGCTTATTGTCTTGTTATGCATATGTTTGCATGTATTTATTGTTTCTTCCCCCTCTTCTCTCCGGTAGACCACGAGACCGATGCTGATGTCCCTGTGGTCGACTACGACACTTCTTCCCTTTTAGCGAAGCTTCCAGGCAAGCCCCCCTTTGATCATCCTGATATCGCCCATTCCATTCTCTCATGCTTGCCTTAGATTTTGCTACTGTAGTTGTTTGCTCCTATTCTGATGCATAGCCTGCTTTTGTACCTGCTGTTGTACCTTACCTGCTTATCCTAAACTGCTTAGTTTTGGTTGGTTAGTGATTCATCAGTGACCCCCATCTTGTCCTAGTTGCCCCTTCATCATCATCGACGACTTGCTCAACGTGATCGACGACCAGACCCGACACCTCACATCACATCATGCCCCTTTTGTTGCTCGACTCTATAGAGCTACTATCGAGTGGCGAGGGTGATACCTCATAACGCACTCCTGTTGATAATTCTGTAGTGTAGCTTTTCGGTCATGATCATCGAGGGTGAGTCCTCCTTGACCACTCCTGATATGACTCTGTCGTGCAACACCTCAAGTGTGAACATCGAGGGTGGTTCCTCATATGTTCACCTTGATGGTTACCTCGAGTGGGAATCCACCGAGGGTGATTCCTCGGGTTTTCCCCTTGATGTTTTGGACACACGATTACTCGGACTTTACTTGAGACCACTGTTGAAGTCGGATCGGCCCTGAGGGGTACCCGCAAGTTGATGTGAAAGTCGGGCGGGCCCGGAGAGCACCTGTGAGTTTTCCACGTGGCACGACCGCGCAGTCCAGGCCCTTGCCGTAAGTCCACGAGATGGGGCGACGGGGTCACATTATCGTGAGTCTCTGCTCGTTTCTGTGAGCCCCCAATGCACTAATGGTCTGGGTATTTGTTCTGAGTTGGCCTTTGGCCTTTACGCACTAACCACCACGCGAGAATAGTTATGGGCCTCAGCATCGTGGTATCAGCAGAAGCTTTGTCATACATCCAGTTCAGCAGTGCGGCACGGCTTGGCCGGTAGCATCCTGTAGTGGTCGAGCCTGGACCCGCCCTGTATGCAAGACCGGCGAGGACCTCTCTGCTGAGCTTAGGTAGGGCTACGACATGTTGATCTTCCGAGGCCAGGCATTGACCGAGAAAAGTGTGTCCGGCCAGAGTAATTAAGCGTGTTGGAAAACGTGGTGCACCCCCGCAGAGAAGATTATCTATTAATAGCCGTGTCCACTGTAACGGACGTTCAGACTTATATCCTGATATTATATAACTACAAATGGATACTTGAGATATGTGATGGATATGTGGCTCCGAGATTGCTTTTATGTAGGGAGTCGGGGAAGGATCTCTGGGCGTTGATTCTACAACATGTTTGTTAAAAATTAAAATGGTATTCTTTACTCTTCTGCATGCTGCAAGATGCTTGGAGCTGCTTGAAGGTGCTAGTCTTTGATAGGCTAGGTCTTCCCCCTCTATTCTGGCATTCTCCAGTTTAGTCCACAAATACAAACCTTCCTTTTGATACCAATTCATATTAGCATAGATCTGATGCTTGCGGGTACTTTGGATAAGTACTCACGGTTGCTTTGCTACCCCATTTTCCCCCTTTCTTTCTTCTTTCCGGTTGATGCAACCAGATGGTGGATTCCTGGAACCAGATGCCACCGCCGACGGATGCTACTACATGGAGACCGACAATGACAAGAGGTAGTTAGGAGGTCCCAGGCAGGAGGCCTTGCCTCTTCGTTTGTTGTTGCTTTTGTGCTAGCCTTCTTAAGGTAGTCTTGTTTAACTTATGTCTGTACTCGGATATTGTTGCTTCCGCTGACTCTTGTGTATTGAGCTATGTATTCGAGCCCTCGAGGCCCCTGGCTTGTAATATAAAGCTTGTATTATTTTATTTGTGTCTAGAGTTGTGTTATGATATCTTCCCATGAGTCACTAATCTTGATCATACACATTTGCGTGTATGGTTAGTGTACGCTTGAATCAGGTGCATCACAGACATAGATAGATGCCGATAGGTTGTGTATACATGAGAACAGTCTTCTATTTGTACTTGTCTGTGTGTTGTGTGTGTGTGTGTGTGTGAGAGAGAGAGAGAGAGGAGCATTCGTAACACAACAACCATCTCTCTCGATTCATCCGTCCCTCGCACGATCGCATGTAACACATGCATCAACACACACATTTTGACACCATCACCTGGCCCCTTCCCACCTCAAGGCCCGCACATCGCTCTCTATCTCGCACGCACAATCTCTTCATGAAAACCCTATTTACCATGTAGCTTTCCATCACATACACACACATTCTCTCCATAGGTTTGATTTCTCTCAATATATGACACACACACACACGCACACACACACACACACATACACACACACGCTCCCCCCTCCCCCGAGCACATAATTCATCCCCATCCAAGGTAATATGGCGACCACTCTCGCTTGTGCTTCTCTGCACCCCAGCATGCACACCACCTCAATCTTCAAAGAGGGCATCGAGGAGATCGAAGACGGCGACCACACTACACTAGAGAATGCGGGGCCATTTGGAAGCAGTATGATGTGACGACAGCTGACTGACACCTCCCCCCTCTCCCTCCCGCACAAAATTATCAATCCCTCAACCCACGAGATCCTTCCCCTCTCGTCCATGTTTTTCCAGCTCTCTCATCAAATCCGTTGTCTCTTCTCCTTCCACGTGTACAAAATCCGGATGCACACGCATCTCACGTATATTACATGTCACCATCTTCCTCATGGACCAAACTTCTCTCTCTCTCTCTCTCTCTCGCTCGCTCTCTCTCTCTCTTGTTAGGTTTGTCGCCTACTCTCTCGCCCACATACATACAACATTTCCCACCCTATCTGCTCCATCTTCGCAAGCTCTCTCTACATGTTTCATTCACACATTGGGATGTGTTCAAAATGTTGCTTTTATAATGAATCATGTAGAGTTATGGTTGGTTTTGTTGCATCCTACAAAGTAATAATTATGAAATGCATTTATATTTTCATTTGACTAGGATTATGTGAAGTACTATAGATCTCGTATACATCTTGGAATTCAACAATTATTCTAACTATTGAATTATATAAACCATTACATTCGAAGTCAGTAGCCTAATATATTTATTTCATGATTACAACAAATGATTAATTCCACTACAAACTAAGAAAACAAATGTGTCCTCCCTCCGCTTTTATTTAAGTCTGCGTATTAGCATTGGTCAAAGTCAAGTTTTGTAAACTCTTACAAAGTTTATAACAAAAAATATTAACATATTCAATAACAAATAAATACCATTAGATTCATTATTGAATGTACTTTCCCATCATACATATTTGTTATGGTAAATGTTTATATTTTTCTATAAACTTGGTCAAACTTTAGGAAGTTTGAGTTTGGTCAAACCTAGTATGCAAAGTTAGTAAAACGGAGGGAGTACTAGTAGTTACTAGTACTACTCGCTAGTTGCTTAGCCCAATCACCCAACATGCCAAACGGAGAGTTCAGTGTTACAAAATTTTGAGGTCAGCGGGAAAATCTCCCGTGACCCTGATTCGAGCCGTGAAAAGTTACCATCATACCCTTTGGAACAGGCTTACGAATGCCGGTGTGTAGGGGGCTGTTTTAGTAACTTCAGGTTCACCCTACCCAGCCAACCCACCCCGGCACATAGTAGTACACCTGAATACTCCCCATTTTCTATCCTCACCACAAAATAGACATCTCCACGGCACCGCAGCCTTTGTGCTCCTCCCCTTCTACATCGCCGCACTCATCCACCGCAGCGCATCTGCCTCATCGACGACATCGTATGCCACACTGGAGCCGGTCCATCGTCGTTGTTGTACATGGAGCCTCTTCCCCGGCACCGTCTTCCATGGTCTCGGATCTGCTTCCCGGAAGCTGACGCCAAGCGCAGAAGCACCACCGTCATGGACAATGAACTGACTCTCGTTGCCGACCATGATGCACAGAGGCCGTCGCGACCATCGTACTCCTCCTAGTTTGGTAATGTGTATATTGAATCTCTTAGCAGTACATGTGCAATTCCAATTTTGTTCATACCTACCCTTCAAATTTCTTGGTTGCTATTGTTCCCTTATAAGTAATTGGTTATAGCTTGCATTGTCCAACAGAATATCACCTTGTAATTGTGAGTCCCTCCTGTATTGCATTGTGCTTGGGTAGGTTCTTCATCTGCAACCAGTAGTGTGGGAAATGATGGAAAGTTTTTTAGAACTAGCAAGATGCCCATGCGTTGCATGGAACATCATGATGCATTTGTATGAGTAGTTTATCTTGTGGGATAAAAGGATGAAAGAGGGAAGGCCTTATCTGCAAACTTGGAGAGAGGTGCATATATCTTTTTGCAAAATTGCCATAGTTTCCTTCCTATCCGTCAGATATAATCGGATGACCTATATAATTGGACGGCCTATATTGCAGGATGGCAGGCACACCATCATCACCCACTCTATTTTTTTATAAGATATATAATATATATATATAAGAGATATATAAGATATAAGAAGTAGTGATAAATATAAATATAGAATAAATATATAATATATATAAGAGTAGAGAAGAGGGTAGAGATAGCAGGGACGTCGGGAAAGGATCGCGCGCGCAGGAAAAAGCAGTAGGGCGCGCGCTAGTTTTGGCACTCGGCGTCCGGCACACTTTATAAAATCCAACGCCCTCCCACCGCTCTGTGCCTCGCCACCACTCTCTCCCCGCTCTTTCGCTCCTCGCCACCCTGCGCCACCATGCCACCGGGAAACTTGGGGCTACCGCGGTGTCCGCGCGCCCCCATCCGACGGCTTCTCCGCTGAGATCCGGTTCCGCGAGATGCGCCTATGTCTTGGCACCTTTGACACCGCCCACGAGGCCGCCCGCACGTACGGCGCGATGGCGTGGCGCCTCGAGCAGCCTCGTAGGGAGATGAACTTTCCCAATATGCCGACGCGGTAGCAGGCGCAGGAGCTCGCGCCTCCGCCGCGGCTTATCACCGACGAGGATTGTCGCGACAACTGGAGGCGGGAGCACCGTCTCGGCATCGCCGAGATGGATGATGAAGCCATCACGCTGTGGCGCCAACACTTCATGCAGGACATCATCAACGAGCGCGATTTATACGTGCAAACGAGGGCGAAGAGGGAGAAGAGGGGGGCAGAGTGAGCCGCCTATCACGAGGACAGGCGTATGAGGAAGGCAGCCACTTAATTCAACATCAAGCTAGGAGCAGCGTCGCCCTGGGACTCCGACGATGATCAGTATCTTGACGCCTACATTGAGACATCGGAGGAGGACATCACCGAGGTGGAGTCTGACGACGAGGAGTAGTTGAACCAACTATTTTTCTATCTATCTATGCTATATCTATGCTGAGAACTATCTATGTATCTATCTATGCTAGTATCGACTCAGAGTCGAATGTGTATCGAGTCAGAGTAGAAAGTAGAAAAAATATAGCACGTCTGCTCGAGCGGCACGCGCACAATTTTTTGTAGCGGCCACTGGAGCAACACTCCGCGGTCCGCAGAAACTAGCTATTCCGATGATGTAAACGCTTTTTTAACGCGTCGTGCGTTGCACTTCTGTTGGAGATGCTCTAACATGGTAGATGGGTGCTTTAATGTTGCCCACAAGTTGCGTGAGTATTACTATATTTTTCTTGCCAAGTTGAGATTTTAAACCACGAGTGGGAACATGTAGAGGAGCAATGAAGACCAAACACGGGATATTGGGGACATCTTCAAGGAACGTGGCAAGTTAAAGAGGAGCTACACTGAACCTATAAAATGAGCTCCGGTAAGTAACACCCTTTCAATTACTTTCATTTAGCCTCGTGTTCTTCGATGTGTATATGTTGTAATATCTGTTTCTCTTAGCCTCGTGTTCTTCTATGTGTAATAACAAGAGTCTTAATTGTCCTAATGCTTTCATTTTTAGCTTGATGTGGAAGTGGGTGTTTTCACCTTGGAGTCTGTTTTTATATTTCTCCTTTTGAATTCACTTCTCTGAGTCCTGTTTATCTAGCTTATACTAAATGGATCTGGGTTGCTCTAAGTATTGATCTAAAAAAGAAGTAACTTCATGTCAGGATGCAGTTCCTGCGAGGAGGGAAGTATGGTCAACCTCGAGATCATGTTTACAAAATGAGGCTGGATTACACACAAGGTGCTCGTTCCCTAATGATGCTGGATTATACACAAGGTGCAAATTCCTAGATGATGCTGGATTACACACAAGCCAGGTGGAGTCGTCAACTGTCCGTGTCCTCATGGCTCTAGTAAAGGCTGAAAGAAAGCATGCGACAGCCCTTGAGAATGTAGCTGAGTTCCTGAAGAAGCGAAAAGAGCAATCAAATGCTCTCTTCACCCAAGCCAAAGAAGAGATGGAAGAAGCCAGAAAGAAGCTAGCAGAGGCAGAGCAGGCTAGGCGTCTCCTGCTATCTAAAACTGTTGTCAATACAAATTTTTCTTCATAATAGCTAGGTTCAAATGTTTATCCAATCAGCATGCCTATTGTGATGTCCGTGCATCTACTGATGTGGCACAAAATAAAAAAATCAGGTCATGTTATAACAACAATTACTTTCCAAACAATAACAGATGAAGCATTGGAGATGGTATAGTTCACTCGCAAGCCCAACATTCCAAGTTCAACTTCCACATTAAACTCATGTTCATAGATATCTACACATTCATAGATAATGTCCACAACCATGATTCACTTCAAAGACAAAAAATGTGAGGAGAGTAATAAATAAAGAATAATCTCTAGTTCCTACTACCAATGCGAGCACAACAAGTCAAGACCATACATAATTAATTATATTTTGGACATTTTTTGACTCAACACGAATAACTTTTGGAGGTAGGTATAATATTTCAAATGCCAGCCGCGGCTGGGGTCCATGATGTTTTGAGCCAAACCGGGCAATAATCGGGTGTCTAGCGGCGATGCGGTGGTCGTAGCATTCGTGGGTTCCGAGCGGCGGCGGCTCCCGTGGTCTACTATTCCTAGGTGGCGGTGGTGGCCGCAGACGTGTTGGCCACCTCCGCCAGCATGTCGCGGTTCTGCCAACATTTGCGTCAGATGGCGCGGCCAACCACGGTGCACTGGACACCATGGTCCCCCATGTGTTGGCGTGTAGCAACTGGCGACCCTTCTGCAAGCAGGCTTGGAGCGTCGAGTTGATGCACCAAGGGCCAACTTGGAGCGGCGGCTTGCTCCTCTGCTTGCCTGCCTGTAGCCTCGCCCATGGTACTGATGGCCTGGGGCGGGGAGGGAGGTGGAGCAGCGAGTTTCCTGGCCCGTCAGGGCACCCAGCCGAGTTTTATGCCGGAGAACTAGTCTTCCTGCTCACCGGATGCTATGAAGAGTCTGGAGAAAATGGTGCAAGGAGGATATGGGGAGCGACAGTGTGGTGCAGCTCTTGCCAGGCGCCTGGCCTCGTTTAAATAGCAGGCGGATGAGAGGAGCCAATCGGCGTTGTGTTCTAAAATTCCATTCAGATTGCGGAAGGACGTGTTGCCGGCACACGCGCGGATTCAATGGAGGCAGGCAGGGCAGTCTGAAGTCGGTTGCATGTGGCGAGGAGGTGTGTTCAGCCTGGCCTGCAGCGAGTGGGGCCCTCTTGGTCGGCGTGCCGGTTTAATCTTATCAACTCTGAAAATGATATAGGTGAAGCATGAGAGTGTATTTCTTTAAAATATAATCACCTCCGTGCTCAAAAAGATATAAGTGAAGCACTAGAGCAACTGCCTAGCTCAAAAAATTTAAGTGAAGCACACAGAGCATTCTAACAAATCATGACAAACATGTGGCTCTCTCAAATAAGTGTGTTCAGTAGAGATGATTGTGACAAACTAAAAAGCAGACAAAGCAAATACTCATATAATACACATTGTTCCAAGCAAAACTCATGATATGTGACGAATAAAAATATAGGTCCAAGTAAAATTATTGATAGTTGGTAGAAGAAAGAGGGGACGCCTTCCGGGGTATCCCCAATATTAGTTGCTTGGGAGTCCTTGAATATTACCTTCGGGTGCCTCAGGCATCTCAAAGCTTAGGCTCTTGCCACTCCTTATTCCTTCATCCCTCATGATCTCACCTTGAACTTGAAAACTTCAATCACACAAAACTCAACAAATTCTTCGTGAGATCCGTTAGTATAATAAAGCAAATCACTTCTTTAAGTACTGTTGCAAACCCATTCATATTTTATGTTTTGAATTATACCTAGTGTATTCTAACTTCTCCATGGCTTATACCCCCCGATACAGCCCATAGTTTCATCAAAACAGGCAAAACAATGCATCAAAAATAGAATCTGTGAAAAGCAGAACAGTCTGTAGCAATCTGAACATTGACCATACTTCTGTAACTCCAAAAATTCTAAAAACTTAGGACAAAGTGGGGAATTTGTATATTAATCATGTGTAAACAATTCAGAATTTTATCACGCTCCAGCAAATTTTAACAATTCTGCTACTGGACGCAAAAGTTTCTATTTTTGCACGGAATCAAAGCAACTATCATCAAAATCATCCCAAAGGCTTTACTTGGCACAGACACTAATTAAAACACTAAAACAAAGTCATAACAATCGCATAATTATGTCCTTACAAGAAAACACACGCAAAACACAAAATTTAAGATAACTATTGGGGTTGCCTCCCAACTAGCACTATTGTTTTACGCCCTAGCTAGGCATACCACATAGTTTCAAGTGTTGTCATCTTTGGTTTTTGTTCCATGGGTGGCCCTCATGATTGATTCATATGGTGGCTTAATTCTAGTTATTGGGAAGTGTTCCATACCCTTCTTTATTGGAAGCTGAAATTTTATATTCCCTTCTTTCATATCTATAATGGCACCTATAGTTCATAAGATCGCTCTACCAAGTATTATGGGACAAGACGAATTGCAATCAATGTAAGGTACAATAAAATCAATGGGCCCATACATAGTTCCTATTTGCAAGAATAAGAACAACATTAATTCTACCCAAAGGCTTTTTAATAGTAGAATCCGCCAAGTGCAAATTAAGAGAACATTCATCAATATTGGTAAAACCTAGCACATCACATAGAGATTTTGGAATAGTGGAAACACTAGCACGCAAATCACATAAAGCATTGCACTCATAATTTTTAATCTCGACTTTAATGGTGGGTTCCCATTCATCATACAATGTTCTAGGAATTGAACTCTCTAATTCTAGCTTTTCTTCTGAAGCTTTCATCATCACTTCTACAATATGTTTAGTAAAAGCCTTATTTTGTCCATAAGCATTGGGTGAGTTTAGCATGGTGCAACAAAGAAATACATTCAATAAAAAACAACTATCATAATTAAAGTCTTTGTAATCCAAGAGAGTGGGTGCATCACTAGTTAAAGTTTTTACCTCTCTAAACCCACTTTTAGCAATTTTTCCATCAATATTTTGACCCTCTAAATTATGGGGACGCCTTCTAGCTAAAGTTGACTCTTCTGTAGTCCCCTCATCAAGTTTTATATTGCTAAGAAGGGAATCAATAGATGAAACACCAATCATTTCAATATCCTCATCGTTATAACAAAAGAAACTGGGAGGGATCACTTTTTCTAAAAATTCTCGTTTAGCTCTTAGTATAGCGGTTCTTTTCTTACTCTCATCCATAGAGATATATAAAGCTTTAATTGATTCATTAATATCAATCTTGGGTGGCAAAATTTTAGCTCTTAGATTTTCCGCATCATGAATAATTCTATCAATGCTCCTAGACATATCATCAAGTTTACTCATTTTTTCTTCTATCGCAATGTTGAAAACATTTTCACCATTAATAAATTCTTTAATATTACTTACAAGATCGGAGGGAATCATATTATTATTATTATTATTATTATTACCATAGGAATTGCCATAATTGTTAGAGGAATTTCTAGGAAACGTCCTAGGATTAAAATTACCTCTATAAGCATTACTACTAAAATAGTTTCACGAGACAAAATTCATGCCTATGGGATCATTGTTTTTCTCAATCAAAGTGGACAAAGGCACATCATTAGGATCAATAGGAGAATTTTTGCTAGCAACCAATTTCATAAGCGCATCAACTTTATCACTCAAAAGTACTAATTTCTCCAACAGAATTCACTTTTTTACTAGTAGGAGCTCTTTCAGTATGCCATTGTGAATAATTTGCCATAATATTATCAAGCAATTTAGTAGCTTTACCCAAAGTAATCTCCGTAAAAGTATCACCCATGACGGAATCTAAAAGATTTCTAGAAAAAAAATTCAATCCTGCATAAAAAAATTGTATGATCATCCACAAGTTTAAACCATGAGTAGGGCAATTTCTTACCATCAATTTCATCCTTTCCCAAGATTGGGTGACATGTTCATGCTCAAGTTGCTTGAAATACATAATTTGGTTTCTAAGGGAAATAATTTTCGCGGGAGGAAAATACTTGGTAATAAAAGCATCTTTGCACCTATCCCAAGAATCAATACTATTTTGTGGCTAAAATTTTGTATTTTCTTGAGACATCGTGACTACACAAACAAGATAACAAGCAAGAAAATAAGCAAAGAAGAAAAAGGCAAGCGGAAAATATTTTTGTACTTTTGTAAAAACTTTTTAGAAGTGGGGGAGATGAAAATGAGGGAAAAAAGACAAATAAAATAAGTGCAAGGAGATGATAGTTTATGTGTAGGTACTTGATATATGTTGATGATTTATCCCCGGCAAGGCCACGAGAAATTCTTCCTACTACTTCTGAACTGCATTGGGATTTCCCCGAAGAGGAGAGGATGATGCAGTATAGTAGAGATAAGTATTTCCCCGAGTTAAGAACCAATGTTATCAATCCAGTAGGAGAACCAAGCAACACCTCGTTAGCAGCACCTGTACACAAACAACAAATCCTTGCAACCCAATGTGAACAAGGAGTTGTCAATCCCTCCATGGTTACGAGCAAGATTAAATTGTATGGTATTTGATAGATAGATCGGACAAAAGTACAAAATAAAATAAATAAAATAAAACATAATAAGGTATTTTTGGTTTTTATATATGATAAAAGATAGAGATAGGGGCCATAGTATTCACTAGAGGCTTCTCTCTTGAAAATAGCATACGGCGGGTAAATTTTTTACTGTTGGGCAATTGATAGAAAATCAAATAATTATGACGATATCCAAGGCACTGATTGATACATCTCTATCGCATCTACTTTTCCAAACACTACTTCTCTTGTTTTGGACTCTAATTTGCATGATTTGAATGAAACTAACCCGGACTGACGTTGTTTTTAGCAGAATTGTCGTGGTGTTGTTTTTGTGCAGAAATCAAAGTTCTCAGATTGACCTGAAAATTTACGTAGAATTCTTGTGGAATATATAAACAATACTGGCGAAAAAAGATACCAGAGGGGGCCCACCCATGAGCCACAAGCTCAAGGGGAGCGCATACCCCAGGGCACGCCCTACGAGCTTGTGGGCCCCCGGACCTCAGTCAACCCTAACTCCAACTCCATATATACCTATTCGCCAGGAAAAAAACCGGGGAGAAGGATCCATCACGTTTGATGATATGGAGCTGCCGCCACCTCCTGTTCTTCATTGGGGGGGTGTGATTTGGAGTCCTTTCGGGTCTCCGAAGAGGGGAATTCGACGTCGTCGTCATCATCAACCTTCCCTCACCGCCAATTTTATGATGCTCACCGCCGCGAGTGAGTAATTCCTTCATAGGCTTCCCTGACGGTGATGGGTTGGATGAGATTTATCATGTAATTGAGTTAGTTTTGTTAGGGCTTGATCCCTAGTATCCACTATTTTCTAAGATTGATGTTGCTATGACTTTGCTATGCTTAATGATGGTCACTAGGGCCCGAGTGCCATGATTTCAGATCTGAACCTATTATGTTTTCATGAATATATGCGTGTCCTTGATCCTATCTTGCAAGTTATATGCACCTATTACAAGTTATGATCTGCATACCCCAAGGTGAAAATAATTGGGATTCTTTCCAATGATTACCATAGTTTGAGGAGTTCATGTATTCACTAAGTGCTAATGCTTTGCTCCGGATCTCTATTAAAAGGAGGCCTTAATATTCCTTAGTTTCCTTATGGAACTTGTTGCCATGGGAGGGTAGGACAAAAGATGTCATGCAAGTTCTTTTCCATAAGCACGTATGACCATATATGGAATACATGCCTAAAATACATTGATGAATTGCAGGTAGTTCTGTGTCTCTCTAGGTTATAACTGCTACATGATGGATGTTATCCAACGCAATTATCCAACGCTGATCCAATGCGTACGATTTTCACATATTGATGTTTGCTAAGTTACTTTGTCCGTTGCAACTGTTACTATTGCTATTGTTACCGTTACTGTCAAATCACCTTGCTGCAGATATTAAGTCTTTCAGGTCTGGTTGAACTGACAACTCAATTGCTAATACTTTTGAATATTATTTGGCTCCCCTAGCGAATAAATTTGGGTTGAATACTCTACCCTGGAAAACTATTGTGATCCCCTATGTGACGCCCCCGATTAAATCATACACTAATCATACACGCAAATGTATACGATCAAAATCAGGGACTCACGGGAAGATATCACAACAGAACTATAGACACAAATTAAAGTTATGCAAGCTTTATATTACAAGCCAGGGGCCTCGAGGGATCGAATACATAAGCTCGAATACAAACAAGTAAGCGGAAGCAACAATATCTGTGTACAAACATATTAAACAAGTTTGTCTTAAGAAGGCTAGCACAAAAGTGACAACAATCGAAAAGGCAAGGCCTCATGCCTGGGAGCCTCCTAACGACTCCTGGTCATCGGCGATCTCCACGTAGTAGTAGGCACCCTTGGGGTAGTAGGAGTCATCGGTGGTGGTGACCGGCTCCTGGGATCCGTCATCTGATTGCAGCAATCATGTATAGGGGGAAATAGGTAGCAAAGCAATCGTGAGTACTCATCCAAAGTAATCGCAAGACTTACATCAGAACTATACTAAGTATGCATCGGTATCAAATGGAAGGGTTGTATCCGTGGACTAAACTGCAGAATGCCAGAATAGAGGGAAAGCCTAGCTTATCGAAGACCAGCATCTTCAAGCATCTTGCAGCATTTAGAAGAGTAGAAAATGGCATAATATAAAGTAGTAGTATGTTGTAGCATTAATGCCCAGATATCACTTTCTCGACTCCCTGCGAGAAAGCAAGCCTGAAGCCACATATCCATTACTCATGCCTCAACATCCAGTTCTAGTTGTATCGACCGGGATACAACTCCGAGCGTCCGTTACCGTGGACACAACTATTCGAATAGATCAATCTTCCCTGTAGGGGTGCACAAACTTACCCAACACACTCGATCAACTCTGGCCGGACACACCATTAGGTCATGACCGGCCTCGGACAATCAACACACCAAAGTCCTACCTAGGCTCAACAGAGAGGCCAACAAACCGGTCTACATCCTAAGCGCACAGGGGTCTTGCGCCCATTGCCTTTGCACTCCTGCATGTTATGTACGCGGCCGGTGTCAGTCCCGGCAACCTCATTAAACAAGGCAGGTGCTTACATGGGCCACCTGGGCACGCGCCCCTCAGTCGCTAACGTCCAAAGAGCTTTTGGCTGATACATGCGATGCAAAGTGCCCATACTTATTCCCGCGTGGTGGTTAGTGCGAAAAGGCTAGAGGCCTACTCGGATCACATATCCAAACTGTTAGTGTCTTGGTAGCACGCAGTAACGAGCAGAGACTCACGATCATGTGACCTCGTCGCTCCATCTTGTGGACTTACGATAAGGGCTAAGAATGCCTGGCCGTTCCACGTAATTATCTCATGGGTACCCTCCAGGTCAACACGACTACACATCAACTCACGGGTACACTCATGGTCAACCGACTTCACATTTCTCTCGCGGGTACCCCTCGGGGCAGACCTGACTTCAGTCATGGTTCTGGGGTAAAGTCAAAGTAACCATGTGTCCAAACAGCAAGGGGAAAACCCGAGGAATCACCCTCGATGGATTCCCAATGTAACCGTCAAGGTGGACTTGGAGGAATCACCCTCGATGGTCCACACTTGAGGGGTTGCACGACAGAGTTGTTATCAGGAGTGGTGAAGGAGAAATCACCCTCGAAGACCACGACCGATTAACTACACCACATAGTTAACATCAGAAGTGCTATACGAGGTATCACCCTCGGCACTCGATAATAACTCTGCAGAGTCTAGCAACTAAGTGGGTGTGATGTGATGTATTGGGCCCTGGGCATCGATCACATTGATCGGGTCATCGGTCATCAAGCAGAGGCAACCGGGACAAGGTGAGGGATCTCTGGTGGATCACTAACCAACCTATACTAAGCATTTTAGGATAAGCAGGTAAGGTAACAGTTGCAGGTTACAAAATCGGGCTATGAATCAGAATAGGATCATACAAAAAGCAATAGCAGTTCTAATGCAAGCATAATAGAGAAGAGAATGGGCGATTGAGGGAGTCCTGGATTAGGGGGTATCCGGACAACCGGACTATGTACAACGTCCGGACTATTGAAGCGTGAAGATACAAGACTCAAGACTTCGGCCCGTGTATGGATGGGATTCTCCTTTGCGTGGAAGGCAAGCTTGGCGATCCGGATATTATATTTCCTTCCTTGTAACCGACTCCATGTAAACCGTAGCCCTCTCCGGTGTCTATATAAACCGGAGAGGTTGGTCCTTAGAAGGCCGATCACAATTACAATCATACCATCATAGGCTAGCTCTTAGGGTTTAGCCTCTACGATCTCGTGGTAGATCTACTCTTGTACCACCCATATCATCAATATTAATCAAGCAGGAAGTATGGTTTTACCTCCATCGAGAGGGCCTGAACCTGGGTAAACATCTGTGTCCCTTGCTTCCTATTACCATCAGCCTTGACGCACAGATCGGGACCCCCTACCCGAGATCCGCCGGTTTTGACACCGACATTGGTGCTTTCATTGAGAGTTCCTCTGTGTCGTCGCTATCAGGCTCGATGGCTCATCTCATCATCAAAGATGACATTACCTCGGAGGGAGCTCTGGCTGTAGGCCAGACGCTCCAACTTGGCGGCTTTATCATGGCCGCCCCATCGGCGGTAACGCTGATGATGGCCTCTCGGGTCATCAATCATAACCTTCGCGTCAGTTCGGAACTTGCCGAGCAGATGGATCCAATGGAGCTCTCCTCCCTTAATGAACTCTTGGATCGCATCGCCGCTCTGGGAGTCGCTACGAACTATGACCGGATTGGGCTTAAACCCGACCGAAGGGACACCAGGTCCCCGCCGGCCACCCATGAGGTAGCGATAGTGGAGGAACCACGCACGGATTGTCCCTCAACTTTGAGGACGAATTATGTTCGAATTGTCGAACTCCTTGAGCCGAAAACCTGCTCAAAGGGAAACATGACCCAGGCCCCGGACTTAGAATCGGGCATTGGGCCAAAGGAATTGGGCGGTATCTCGGATTCTGAGCTGTTAAGCTCGAAACCGCCCGCGCCCTTGGGCGTCAGATCAGATCCAAATCCGGATTCTGTTAACAACACCTATCTGGACTTAAACTGTCTCTCCCGCGTCAGGCAAGAGCCCCAGGAAACGGTACACCACTACTGGGATAGATTCCTCCTTGCGCTTAACAAGGTCAAGGACTGCCGCGAGGAGAACATGGTCTCACTCTTCTGCAAAAACTGCACGGACGAAGGCCTCCTCAATGCTATAAGCCGCCGCGACATAGTACGCTTCGCGGACTTGACAAACATAGTACGGAAGTACTGTGCGATGGAGAGCGCTTGGAAGACCCAGACAGAATTTTGGGATAGTACTACTGTCACCAAGACCTTTGTCCGAACTAAACGGACGAACTCTCGTAAGTCGTCCGATCCAATCCCCAAGAAACCAAAGCCCACCCCAGGGCGGGGATCCGTATTGGAAGAATGGCTCGACGGGCCATGTAAGCTCCACAGTACTCCGGATACAATACCAACTCATAGCCTTAGGGCATGTTGGATACTCCGACAGGTGGCAAAAACTGGCAAGGATTTTCTTGTAAGCCATAAAGCGGAACAACATCCTGCCAGCGGACACAATACGGTACTAGCGGTCTTTGAGACTTTTGCCTCGAACAACAGGCGCAAGCAAGCTCATCGAAGCTCTGAAGGAATTTGCCATGTGGCAAAGATAAACCCCTGGAATGACACTGCTATAACTTTCAATGCCAGTGATGAACCTTGATTCCAGACTGTCCGGGCACCGGCCGCTCTGGTCCTTAGCCCAATCGTGGACGGCTTTCGGCTCACCAAAGTACTCATGGACGGCGGAAGCGGTTTAAACTTGATCTATGAAGAAACGCTCAACAAAATGGAAATTGATAAAGGCCGCATTAAGCAAAGTGGCACCACTTCAGGGGAATCATCCCTAGTCGGGAAGTGCGATGTGCGGGAAAAATCACACTCGATGTGGTATTCGGCACCCCGGAGAATTACAGGTCCGAAGAAATCACATTCCAAGTGGCTCCCTTTAGCAGCGGATACCACGCCCTTCTAGGGCGGGACGCGTTTACAAGCTTTCAAGCTCTACCCCATTACGGATACATGAAGCTTAAAATGCCCGGACCCAACGGAATCATCACTCTAGCCAGTGATCCGGACGTCGCACTTCGCACCGAAAATAAAACCGCAGCACTAGTCCTAGAAGCATTATCTGAAGCCCTAGCAGCCGAAGAGTTAACAACACTGCGGGCCACCATGGACAGGGACGATGTGATACTCGACAAACGACCCAAGTCCACCTCATTTAAACATGCAGACGAGATAGTCAAATTCCAAGTCCACCCAACGGACCCCACGAAGACAGCATCCATTGGGACATAGTTGAGCCCCGTGATGGACGCCGCACTGTGAGATTTCTTGCGCGAGAATTGGGACATTTTTGGCTGGCACCCTTGGGACATGCCAGGCATCCCACGCCGGCTGGCCGAACACAACCTCAATATACTAAAGGGATACAAACCGATCAAATAGACCCTAAGGCGGTTTTTCAGAACCCAAATGGCAAGCCATGGGGGAAGAGCTAGCCAAGCTGCTTGAGGCCGGATTCATCAGAGATATTAAACATCCGGATTGGCTGGCAAATTTGGTAATGGTACCAAAAAAGGACAAGTCTTGGCGCTTATGCGTCGACTTCAAAGACCTCAACAAGGCTTGCCCCAAGGATCCCTTTCCCCTCCCTCGCATCAATCAAATCATCGATGCCACAGCTGGACACGACTCGCTGTGTTTTCTAGACGCATACTCCGGATACCATCAAATAATGATGACATAGTCTGACCAAGCTGCAACAGCTTTTATAACGCCATATGGCCCTTTTTGCTTCAACACTATGCCTTTCGGGCTCAAGAATGCCGGCGCAACCTATCAACGCATGATTCAGACATGCCCGGAAAAACAAATTGGAAAAATAGTGGAAGCATATGTGGATGACGTAGTCATAAAAACTAGACACGTTGAAACCCTAAGAGATGACTTGAGGCTTACATTCGATAACCTCTGGACATACGACATCAAGTTGAATCCGGAAAAATGCGTTTTCGGTGTCCCCTCGGGGAAGCTGCTGGGCTTCATTGTTTCCAATAGAGGAATCAAAGCGAATCCAGCAAAAATCCGAGCTCTGTCACAGTTGGCTATACCAACAGACCTCAAGCACATCCAGAAGCTAGCTGGATGCGTGGCCGCTTTGAGCCGCTTTATATCCAGGCTAGGAGAGAAGGCATTGCCTCTTTACCGCCTCCTTCGATGCACCGAACACTTTGTATGGACGGATGCAGCTGTGGCCGGACTCGATGAGATAAAGACCTGATTGGCCAGTAATCCAGTCCTAACAGCACCAAACATCGGCGAACCTATGCTACTATACATAGCTGCAACACATCAAGTGGTAAGCGCAGTGCTCGTCGTCGAACGAGAGGTGAACGAATACAAATTCCCGCTTCAAAAGCCGGTTTATTACGTATCCACGGTCCTCACCCCATGCAAATCCCGATACCCACACTATCAAAAAATAGCATACGCGGTCTTCATGGCATCCCGGAAGCTAAGACACTACTTTCAAGAGTGTTCGATTACCGTCGCCTCCGAAGTACCACTCAATGACATAATTAATAACCGCGACGCTACGGGCCGGATTGCCAAATGGGCCATCGAGCTCCTCCCGTTCGACATAATATACAAACCATGGCGAGCCATTAAGTCGCAAGTACTGGCTGACTTTGTCGCCGAATGGACAGAAGCCGAACTCCCTAAAGAGTACGGCGCGTACTCCAACTGGATCATGCACTTTGACGGCTCCAAAATGCTGGTCGGACTGGGAGCAGGGGTAGTCCTGACGTCTCCCACCGGGGACATGGTCCAGTACGTCCTACAAATATTATACACAGACTCCAACAATGCAGCCGAATATGAGGCTCTGTTGCATGGTCTTCGGATGGCAGTCTCTATGGGCATCCAACGCCTGGAAGTGCGCGGGGATTCGAACCTCGCAATATCACAAATAAATGGAGACTTTGATGCCCAGGATCCGAAAATGGCGGCCTATCATAATACCGTCCTCAAAATGTCAGCTCGGTTCGAGGGGCTTGAATTCCACCATGTGGCTCGAGAAAACAATCAAGCGACGGACGTCCTCACCCGCATCGGCGCCAATTGCGACCCTGTCCCACCTAATATATTCCTGGAAAGGCTGTTCAAGCCATCCATAGTATGGGAAGGGGAGTCCGGCAAT
Source organism: Triticum aestivum (assembly GCF_018294505.1). Lineage (NCBI taxonomy): Eukaryota > Viridiplantae > Streptophyta > Magnoliopsida > Poales > Poaceae > Triticum > Triticum aestivum. The sequence continues at coordinate 457,890,802 of NC_057798.1, read as the reverse complement.
ACCAGCACGGATCTGAATACACCCCCAGACTCTGAACCATCAGATACAATCGGAGGCTCTGCCACCGAAATAACATCTTCGGCCCACGAAATTATGGACGTAATATCCCCGTGGATTGAGCCTTTCTTGGCCTACCTAAATAGGCAGGAGCTCCCCGAAGACCAAAATGAAGCACGCTGCATAGTCCGGCATTCCAAAGCTTACAAAGTCCATGGAGGGGAACTCTACAATAAAAGCGTGGCCGGAGTGCTCCAAAGGTGCATCTCTGAAGAGGAAGGGCGGCAACTCCTGGCTGAAATCCATGCCGGACTGGGCGGACACCACTCCGCAGCTCGAGCGCTAGTCAGCAAAGCCTTCCGTACAGGCTTCTATTGGCCGACGGCCCGAGCAAACGCACAGGACCTTATCCAACATTGCGTCGGCTGCCAGCTCTTCGCCAATCAGAGTCATATGCCCCCTACCGCTCTCCAAACAATCCCCATAACTTGGCCCTTCGTGGTCTGGGGGCTGGATATGGTCGGACCTCTTAAAGGGGGAAGCCATAAGAAAAAATACTTATTGGTCATGGTGGAAAAATTAACCAAATGGATCGAAGCCAAACCAGTTAAAACGGCTGAATCCGGACCAGTAATAGACTTCATATCCGGGGTCGTACACCGGTACGGTGTCCCCCATAGCATCATCACTGATAATGGCTCAAATTTCACAGCCGATGAAGTGAAAACTTGGTGTGGCAAAATGGGCATTAAGCTCGACTACGCTTCCGTCTACCACCCCCAAACAAACGGCCAGGTCGAACGGGCAAATGGTCTCATCATGAGCGGCATAAAAACCAGACTAGTGCGATCTTTAACAGAATCAGATACGCACTGGGTAGAGGAGCTAGACTCCGTACTCTGGGGGCTGCGGACCACACCAAATCGAACCACCAGATATACACCATTTTTTATGGTGTACGGTGCGGAAGCAGTACTACCCTGCGACATAATACATAATTCGCCACGCGTGTGCATGTACGAAGAGAAGGAAGCCGAGTTAGATCGGCAGGATAACTTGGATGCCCTGGAGGAGGAGCGCGATGTCGCAAAAGCCCGTTCCACATTTTATCAGCAGCAGGCTCGACGATATCAAAGTAGAGAAGTGCGGGCCAAAACTTACAATATTGGCGAGATTGATCTACGCCTACCGGAGAAGAAGAAGGACAAACTCAAACCCAAGTGCGAAGGTCCCTTTGTCATTGATAAAGTTCTCACGGGAGGAGCGTACCGTCTATGTAATGCATCTGATAACAGACTCGAGCCGAACCCATGGAACGCGGCCAGACTCCGGAGATTCTACGCCTAACGCCGAACTCAGTGTTCGTCTCCTCACCCCTCCTTTTTAATTATGCTCCATCTCTTTTTCTCTCCTTTCTCGACCCCTTTTTCTCTTCACACAAAGTATTTAATACAGTGCGGACTCCCGGATCATTCTGGCCGTACTATGTGTGTAAGCTATACCTGGGGGCTTCCTATTCAGAAGCTAGACATAATTACTTTAAATGGCTTTTTGCCATTGCATATGCATTCTTTTTCCATATGTGCCTTTTCTTCACCATTATATGCATCGATATGACTTAAGATGTGGCCAAGATGGGTTGCCTAGCTCTTGTGTTTATGCCCTACGTTCCCGTTAATTCAGCTAGGGCATAAGGGGAGCACCTCTGCGATTGTTACTGCCGGTTAAGCCGGATGTGTACCTCAGACTGGGTGAAGCCGAAAGCTAGTTTCCTTAAGAAAATATTCGATCAGTGAACAAAGGATGTATTCGTTGGTTGCAACAAAAAACCCCAGAAGCTTTGTATCCTGCGCCGTCGTTCGCAGTCCGGACATGTGCACATGCATTCCCAGGGAAAGGAACCCCTAACGGAACTATTCTCCCTGGAAGATGTTTCTTGCTATCCATGCTATATAACATAACTAGTTGGGTACTTGTCTGTTCAAGCACTTATGACCCCTACGCCTAGTCTCCACGCATACCCTGGTTCTTGTATAACCAAGCGGGTATTCGGACACATCCTAGACTATAGGGTCCGGGGGCTGAAACGAAAAGGTCCGCCATGACAAATGATTTCAATCCGGCTAGGGGCTACTCATGCCAAATTAAAATTACACAGTCACTTAGACTGATTATATTCCTCCTCTATACCATCTAATAGGCTATCTAGCCTACAATCTTGTTGAGAATACTTAGCGGCTAATGCTACCTGGTCATATACCAGACTCACGGGAATTTCTTGCCCATCCGGCCCCGCCGGTCCTACTTCGGCCATATGGTTCGGGTATAGCTTGGTGTAGCGCATCTTCACCATTGCCCAGTCTTCTCTTGCTCCTTGCCGGCATGCTGATATCTTCCACAGACGGAAGCGCCGCCGGGCTCCTTGAAGCAGGTCCGCAAGCTCCCCCATGCCATTCGGCAGGAGGCTTGACAGCCACAAGGCCTGAGCAACGTCGTGCATCACCTGCCAAGCACGCTCGTGCAGCTGCGCAAGTTCTTGCAGCAAATCACCTGCAGATGAGGGCATCTCCTCTTCAGGGCGACCCCGTTAACATTCCTGCAGGCAAAATTTTCCTCAAAAAACTTCCTCGCCGAACTATCACACAATTCGCTTGAGCTCTTACCATAAATGCCGCATCGAAGCTTTTTGTTCTCCTTCACGGAGTCCGCAAGTTGAGCGCGGACGTCCTTTAATTCCACATCTAGGCGAATATTAGCATCTTGTAGCTTGTTCTTCTCTCGCGTCACCTGCGTAAGGACGTGCTCGCCAGCCTTTAGCTGCCGTTGGAGATGCGAGTCGTCACCCATTACGCCCTCCGGATTCACCCCGGGATTGTCTACAGAATTTTCTGTTAGACTAAACGCACCAGCCATTTACTAACTGGTACATCTGCGTATAATGGAGACAAATATTACCAGAGGGGGCCTTTCGGGATCCCTCTAACTTGGCTACCGCATCAGTCAGCTGGGCCTTGCATGCCTCGAGCTCCCGCACCAATTGTTCATTCTTGTCCACAAGGACCTGTGCATATATTGATCCTTCAAACAGTTGTCCCAACTATTTCATGTCTCAGGGGCTACTACTATACATACTTATCAAAATTTCTTACCCGTATGTCTTTTTGTATACTGGTTTGTCGCTTGGGCAAGCCCGCCTCGAGCAGCTCAGACATATGCGTCCGCTGAATTGAAGGCATTAAAAGCCTCTTCGGAAAAGATGTTGTTCCGGAGCACGGCCCTCCGGCGCCGGTGATTCATGGCGCTCTCCACTTTGGAGTTCGTGGCCGAACACATATCCGCATCCTCCGTCGGGGGGCTATGTGGTGCTGGCCCCGTGTCCGCCTCCGCCCCCAAAGCCGGTTCTGGAACCAACTGGTGGAGGCGTGATTGGTGGGGTCCCCAGATATAGTCCGGTTATTCCTCTTCCTGCCAGAAACAAAGGGCGCTGCCATATTTCAAACTCTATAAATTACAGGACAGGTCATTACTTTACCTCTGTAGCGGTGTGTCAACCCTCACTGCCTTCCTCTTGATCCTGCTCGATCCGGACGCCCGTGGTTGATGAGTCCCTAGGGGCTCGGCCCCTCGCTCCGGCCGTCATTTCTTCAAATAGAACGACACCTCAAGGGTAAGTTATAATACCTGGGGGGAGTCCTCTTTGGAGGATAGGGTTTTTTAGCTCGGCTTACATGCGACGTAGGGAGCAGTCCATGGTAGTCAACCGTAATGGCCACTAGGGCGCCATCCTAGCTCGCCTGATAAAATACCCCGTTGACAAGCTCCACAGTAATGTCCGGATCTACTTTGAGTCCCGGATCTAGGGCCCTTCCAGGGTCCTCTGGTTGCGGGGAGGGGCTGAAGATTCCTTCTACGGCCCTCCTCAGTTCCTGCTCAGAAGCATTGATGCAAGTAATCTTAGCAGAAGAACACTAGAGTAAGTGAAGCTGGGAAAAGAATGGCAACTTGCCCACTCTAGGGGGTTGTACATGGAGAATCCGTCCCTCGTCTTGATGCGGAGGAATTCCTCCTCTTCCCCTTTGTACAAATCGGACAATATCCTTGCCAAAGCGGCAGTGAAGTCCGGACCCTTACGACCGCAGCGGGTGGCGTCGTCTTCCCCGTTGAAATGCCACATGGGCTTCCCCCGATATTGGAGCGGTTGCACTCCCCGCCTTATGCATATTGCCATGACCTCAACTATCATCAGTCCGGATTTGGCCAGCAATTTATCCTATTCATCAGGAGGAATATTTCCCTTGTGTCCTCTTCTTGAGGGCCCCGGGGGCGCCAGCTTAAGTGTGCCCTCGGCGGGGTGTTGCTGAACTTAGGGAGACCTATCCGGACTGGATTTGGAAGGGGAACATCATTTATATAGAACCACTCTAAAGGCCAGTTTTCTGGTGCCTTCTCAGGAGTGCTGGACAAGTATCCGGTCTCGGCGATGCGCCATACTTCGGCCCCACCCACTCTACATAGGGACTCTCCCTGGGTGCGGGGGACAAGGCAGAACAACTTCCTCCATAATCCGAAGTGTGGTTCGCAGCCTAAAAACAACTCGCAAAGGGCGACATACCCCGCTATGTGCAGAATAGAGGCTAGGGTAAGATTGTGTAACTGGAGGCCGTAAAACTCCAGGAGCCCGCGAAGAAACAGGTGGATAGGAAACCCGACGCCCCTCGGTAGATGCGAGATGAGGCATATCCGCTCCTCCGGAGACAGGTTAGGAGATCCCTCAGCTTATTCCCCTCCGTCATAAGTGGCTATTCCAGCTCGGACGGGGACCATGAATGCCGGTGGGAGAAACCCTTGGGTTTGTGACTTCACCAAACGGCTGTGAGGAACTGAGCACTCTCCCCAATCCCCTGACTTAGAGCGAGGAGGGCAAGCAGAAGAGTTGCGATGCCCGGCCATGTTGGAATGGCTTTTCGTGGAGCGCTCTAGGATACTAGCTCAAGGGAGGAGAGTGAGGTTTGGATATGAGAATCCCTGTCCCTTCAAATAGACGGTTGCCCCGGAGGATCGAGGGTGGCAAATGCAAAAATACCTCGACTCCTCGCATTCGCTCGACACGTGGAGATGGTCATTACTGAGGCGCTGAAGCCTAGGAGCAAAACGTTGATTGGAGGATGCGCCGGACTCATTGTCATTGAAGCCTGGTTCAGGGGCTACTGAGGGAGTCCTGGATTAGGGGGTATCCGGATAGCCGGACTGTGTACAACGTCCGGACTATTGAAGCATGAAGATACAAGACTCAAGACTTCGGCCCGTGTCCGGATGGGACTCTCCTTTGCGTGGAAGGCAAGCTTGGCGATCCGGATATTATATTTCCTTCCTTGTAACCAACTCCATGTAAACCATAGCCCTCTCCGGTGTCTATATAAACCGGAGAGGTTGGTCCTTAGAAGGCCCATCACAATTACAATCATACCATCATAGGCTAGCTCTTAGGGTTTAGCCTCTACGATCTCGTGGTAGATCTACTCTTGTACCACCCATATCATCAATATTAATCAAGCAGGAAGTAGGGTTTTACCTCCATCGAGAGGGCCCGAACTTGGGTAAATATCTGTGTCCCTTGCTTCCTGTTACCATCAGCCTTGACGCACAGATCAGGATCCCCTACCTGAGATCCGCCGGTTTTGACACCGACAGCGACATCAGAATGATCAAGGAGGTTTTACTTGCCTGGAAGCTCTGCTGAAAAGGAAGAAGGGTCGTCAGCGACGTAGTCGATCACAGGGGCATCGGCAGTAGTCACAGGGTCTATCAGAGAAGAAAGGGGAGGGAGAAACAAATAAATAACGGGCAAACAAATGTACACAATGCATGGCATGGCAATACGCGATGCTAGGGGTGACCTAACGCAATGCTACACGTTGTAGGAGGAGCGGGAAAATATTCGGGAATATTTTTCTGGCTTTCGGCAATTATCGGACAGACGAATGATACGTCTCCAACGTATCTATAATATTTGATTGCTCCATGCTACTTTATCTATTGTTTTAGGAAATATTGGGCTTTATTAATCCACCTTTATATTATTTTTGGGACTAACCTATTAACCGGAGGCCCAGCCCAGATTTGCTGTTTTATGCCTATTTTAGTGTTTCGAGGAAAAGGAATATCAGACGGAGTCAAAACGGAACAAAATCAATTGGAGAAGTTAATTTTGGAAGGAAACCAACCTGATGGGCTTGGAGTGCACGCCAGGGGAGCCTCGGGCTGCCCACGAGGGTGGAGGGCGCGCCCCCTACCTCGTGAGCAACCCGGAGGTCCACCGACGTACCCCCTACACCCATATATACCTACGTACCCTAAAACTTCCAGAACAGAAGATAGATCGGGAGTTCCGCCACTGCAAGCCTTTGTAGCCACGAAAAACCAATCGGGACCCTGTTCCGGCACCCTGCCGGAGGGGGATCCCATCACCGGAGGCCATCTTCATCATCCCGGCGCTATCCATGACGAGGAGGGATAAGTTCACCCTCGGGGCTGAGGGTATGTACCAGTAGCTATGTGTTTGATCTCTCTCTCTCTCTCTCGTGTTCTCTCTCGTGTTCCTCTATGGCATGATCTTGATGTATCCCGAGCTTTGCTATTGTAGTTGGATCTTATGATGTTTCTCCCCCTCTACTCTCTTGTGATGAATTGAGTTTCCCCTTTTGAAGTTATCTTATCGGATTGAGTCTTTTATGAACACTTGATGTATGTCTTGCGTGGGATAACCGTGGTGACAATGGGTTATTCTATTGATCCACTTGATGTATGTTTTGGTGATCAACTTGCGGGTTTCGTGACACTTGGGAACCTATGCATAGGGGTTGGCACACGTTCTTGACTCTCCGGTAGTAGCTTTGGGGCACTCTTTGAAGTACTTTTATGTTGGTTGGATGAATCTGAGATTGTGTGATGCATATCGTATAATCATGCCCACGGATACTTGAGGTGACAATGGAGTATCTAGGTGACATTAGGGTTTTGGTTGATTTGTGTCTTAAGGTGTTATTCTAGTACGAACTCTTTTATAGATCGATCCGAAAGAATAGCTTTGTGGTGGTTTCGTACCCGACCATAATCTCTACGTTTGTTCTCCGCTATTAGTGGCTTTGGAGTGACTCTTTGTTGCATGTTGAGGGCTTGTCATATGTTCTATCTATGTTATTATTGTTGAGAGAACTTGCACTAGTGAAAGTATGAACCCTAGGCCTTGTTTCCTATCATTGCAATACCGTTTACGCTCACTTTTACCGCTCGTTACCTTGCTGTTTTTATTATTTCAGATTACAAAGACCTATATCTACTATCTATTTTGCACTTGTATCTTCATCTCTTCGCCGAACTAGTGCACCTATACAATTTACCATTGTATTGGGTGTGTTGGGGACACAAGAGACTTTTTGTTATTTGGTTGCAGGGTTGTTTGAGAGAGACCATCTTCATCCTACGCCTCCTACGGATTGATAAACCTTAGGTCATCCACTTGAGGGAAATTTGCTACTGTCCTACAAACCTGTGCACTTGCAGGCCCAACAACGTCTACAAGAAGAAGGTTGTGTAGTAGACATCAAGCTCTTTTCTGGCGTCGTTGCGGGGGAGGTGAGTGCTTGAAGGTATATCTTTAGATCTTGCAATCGAATCTTTTTGTTTCTTGTTTTAGCACTAGTCTAGTTTATAAAAGAAAACTACAAAAAAATGGAGTTGAGTTTGTCTCATACGCTTCACCTTTTTAATATCTTTCGTGAGTATGATGGAAAGGATAATTGTGCTCAAGTGCTAGAAGAAGAAATCTATAGAATGTTTTATATGATGAGCATGATTGCAATGTTGTTAGTATGAATTCCTTGAATATCCATGATGCTAATGATATGCAAAGCCACAAGCTTGGGGAAGCTATGTTTGATGAATATGATATTTTTGTCCCCCAAGCTTTGATGAGCAAATTTACTATGATGAAAGCATGCCTCCTATCTATGATGATTATTGTGATGATACGTATGCTATAAAGAAGAAGTTTGCTTATGTGGAGAGTAGTAAATTTTCTATGCTTGTAGATCATGAAAAGAATGCTTTAGGTGCTGGTTATATTGTTGAATTCATTCATGATGCTACTGAAAATTATTATGAGGGAGGAACATATGCTTGTAGGAATTGCAATAATGTCAAGTTTCCTCTCTATGTGCTTAAATTTTGAAGCTATGCTTGTTGTGCCATCCTATGCTAGTTGATTATTGTTCCCATAAGTTGTTTGCTCACAAAATCCCTATGCATAGGAAGTGGGTTAGGCTTAAATGTGCTAGTCATATGCTTCATGATGCTCCCGTTATGTTTCAATTCTTATCTTTTATGTGAGCATCATTGTCATCATCATGCCTAGCTAAAAGGCATTAAAGAAAAGCGCTTGTTGGGAGACAACCCAATATTTATCCTTACTGTTTTTGTGTGTCCACATGATTATGCTACTGTAGTGATTATGTTTTATAGCTTTTGTTTCAATAAAGTGCCAAGTAGAACCTTTGGGAAGACTTGGGTGAAGTTTATGTGATCTTGCTGTGAAAAACAGAAACTTTAGCGCTCACGAGATTAGCTGCCATTTTTTACTGGAGAGTGATTTTAGGTTGATTCTTTTTGAAGATGATTAATAGACAAATTTCTCAGGTCCAGAAATTTATTTCATAATTTTTGGGGTTCCATAAGTATACGTTTATACAGATTACTACAGACTGTTCTGTTTTTGACAGATTCTGTTTTCTATGTGTTGTTTGCTTATTTTGATGCATCTATGAGTAGTATCGGAGGGTATGAACCATAGATAAGTTGGAGTACAGTAGATATTACACCAATATGAATTTAGAATGAGTTCATTACAGTACCTAAGTGGTGGTTTTATTTTCTTATACTAACGGAGCTTACGAGTTTTGTTTTGAGTTTTGTGTGGTTGAAGTTTTCAAGTTTTGGGTAAGTATTCGATGGACTATGGAATAAGGAGTGGAAAGAGCCTAAGCTTGGGGATTCCCAAGGCACCCCAAGGTAATATTCAAGGATAACCAAGCAACTAAGCTTGGGGATGCCCCGGAAGGCATCCCCTCTTTCGTCTTCGTTCATCGGTAACTTTACTTGGAGCTATATTTTTATTCACCACATGATATGTGTTTTGCTTGGAGCGTCATTTTATTTTGTTAGTTTTCGCTTGCTGTTAGTTAGAATAATGTTTTGCATCTTTAGTTTCAATAAAAAAGTCAAGGATAGCCTTTGCCATGCTTATTTTGCTTGTATGCATGTTGCTGTTTGAAAACAGAAAGCTTACCGCTGTTGCAAAAATTCCCTAGAAAAGTCAGAGCATGGTCTAACGTTGAATCTTTTTGCATATTGAGATCTGATAAATTTATTACAGTGGGAATTTTAGTTCATAATTTTTGGAGTCAGGGAAGTATTGATACTCTTGCATTCTTTACAGACTGTACTGTTTTGGCAGATTGCTGTTATGGTTGCATTGTTTGCATATGTTTGCTTGTTTAATGATTCTATTTGAGGATAGGAGTATTAAATATACAGAGGCATTTAGTATTCAATGTTGAATAATAATTTTGGTGATTTTTTACAGTAGAATATGATAAGGTTTTTGCATTGGTTTATACTAACCTATCTCACGAGTTCTTGTTGAGTTTGTTGTGAATGAAGCTTTTGATAAAAAAAAGAGAAACCATGATATGAGAGGAATTAAGGAGACACAAAAGTTCAAGCTTGGGGATGCCCAAGGCACCCAAAGATAATATTTCAAGAAGTCTCAAGCATCTAAGCTTGGGGATGCCCCGGTAGGCATCCCACCTTTCTTCTTCAACAACTATCGGTTAGTATCGGTTGAGCCTAAGTTTTTGCTTCTTCACATGAGTTGTGCTATCCTTGCAATGTAGTTTTCTTTACCTTTGCTTGCTGTTTGAATAAAGTATCAAGATCTGAAATTCTTTAATGAGAGAGAGCCTTACACAAATTGGAATTTGCTAGAATACTCTATGTGCTTCACTTATATCTTTTGAGCGTGATAATTTTTGCTCTAGTGCTTCACTTATATCTTTTAGAGCACGGTGGTGGATTTGTTTTAAAGAAACTATTTGAACTCTCATGCTTCACTTAAATTATTTTGAGAGTCATTAATAGCATGGTAATTTGCTTAATGTTAATATACTTGGTATTCAAGATATGTGAAACTTTCTTTTGAGTGTGTTGAATACTAAGATAAGTTTGATGCTTGATAATTGTTTTGAGATATGGAGGTGATAATATCATAGTCGTGCTAGTTGGCTGATTATGAATTTTAGAAATACTTGTGTTGAAGTCTTCAAGTCCCGTAGCATGCACGTATGGTTAAAGTTTTGTAACAAATTTGAAACATGAAGTGTACCTGGCTTGTGCATCCTTATGAGTGGCGGTCGGGGACGAGCGATGGTCTTTTCCTACCAATCTATCCCCCTAGGAGCATGCGCGTAGTACTTGATTTTTGATGACTTCTAAATTTTTGCAATAAGTATATGAGTTCTTTTGACTAATGTTGAGTCCATGGATTATACACACTCTCACCTTTCCGCCATTGCTAGCCTCTTCAGTACCGTGCATTGCCCTTTCTCACCTTGAGAGTTGGTGCAAACTTCGCCGGTGCATCCAAACCCCGTGATACGATACGCTCTATCACACATAAACCTCCTTATATCTTCCTTAAAACAGCCACCATACCTACCTATTATGGCATTTCCATAGCCATTCCGAGATATATTGCCATGCAACTTCCACCATCATCATCATGACATACATTACTTTTGTCATATTGCCATTGCATGATCTTGTAGTTGACATCGTATTTGTGGCAAAGCCACCATGCATTATTTTTCATACATGTCACTCTTGATTCATTGCACCATCCTGGTACACCGTCGGAGGCATTCATATAGAGTCATATATTGTTCTAAGTTTCGAGTTGTAATCCTTGTGTTGTAATTTATAGAAGTGTGATGATCATCATTATTAGAGCATTGCCCAAAAAAAAAGAGAAAGGCCAAAAAGAAAAAACAGAAAGGCCCAAAAAAATAAAATAAAATCAAAAAGGGCAATGCTACTATCTCTTTTTCCACACTTGTGCTTCAAAGTAGCACCTTGTTCTCCATGTAGTGAGTCTCATATATTGTGCTTCAAAGTAGCAACTTGTTCTTCATGTAGAGAGTCTCATATATTGTGCTTCAAAGTAGCACCTTGTTTTTCATGTAGTGAGTCTCATGTGTTATCACTTTTCATATACTAGCGGGAATTTTTCATTATAGAACTTGGCTTGTATATTCCTACGATGGGCTTCCTCAAAATGCCCTAGGTATTCATGAGCAAGCAAGTTGGATGCACACCCACTAGTTTTCTTTTGTTGAGCATTCATAGCTCTAGTGCATCCGTTGCATGGCAATCCCTACTCCTCATGTTGACATCAATTGATGGGCATCTCCATAGCCCATTGATTATCCTCGTCAACGTGAGACTTTCTCCTTTTTTGTCTTCTCCACACAATCCCCATCATCATATTCTATTCCACCCATAGTGCTATATCCATGGCTCACGCTCATGTATTGTATGAAGGTTGAAAAAGTTCGAGATTATTTAAGTATGAAACAATTGCTTGGCTTGTCATCGGGGGTATAGAAGTTGGGAACATCTTTGTGTGACGAAAATGAAGCATAGCCTAACTATATGATTTTGTAGGGATGAACTTTCTTTTGCCATGTTATTTTGAGAAGACATGATTGCTTTGATTAGTATGCTTGAAGTATTATTATTTTTGTGTCAATATGAACTTTTGTCTTGAATCTTTCGGATCTGAATATTCATATCACAATTAAGAAGATTTACATTGAAATTATGCCAAAGTATCACTCCGCATCAAAAATTCTTTTTTATCATTTACCTACTCGAGGACGAGCAGGAATTAAGCTTGGGGATGCTTGATACGTCTCCAACGTATCTATAATTTTTGATTGCTCCATGCTACTTTATCTACTGTTTTAGGCAATATTGGGCTTTATTATCCACTTTTATATTATTTTTGGGACTAACCTATTAACCGGAGGCCCAGCCCAGATTTGCTGTTTTATGCCTATTTCAGTGTTTCGAGGAAAAGGAATATCAGACGGAGTCAAAACGGAACGAAATCAACTGGAGAAGTTAATTTTGGAAGGAAACCAACCTGATGGGCTTGGAGTGCACGCCAGGGGAGTCCCGGGCTGCCCACGAGGGTGGAGGGCGCGCCCCCCTGGGCGCGCCCCCTACCTCGTGAGCAACCCGGAGGTCCACCGACGTACCCCCTGCACCCATATATACCTACGTACCCTAAAACTTCCAGAACAGAAGATAGATCGGGAGTTCCGCCGCCGCAAGCCTCTGTAGCCACCAAAAACCAATCGGGACCCTGTTCCGGCACCCTGCCGGAGGGGGATCCCATCACCGGAGGCCATCTTCATCATCCCGGCGCTATCCATGACGAGGAGGGAGTAGTTCACCCTCGGGGCTGAGGGTATGTACCAGTAGCTATGTGTTTGATCTCTCTCTCTCTCGTGTTCTCTCTCGTGTTCCTCTATGGCACGATCTTGATGTATCCCGAGCTTTGCTATTGTAGTTGGATCTTATGATGTTTCTCCCCCTCTACTCTCTTGTGATGAATTGAGTTTCCCCTTTTGAAGTTATCTTATCGGATTGAGTCTTTTATGAACACTTGATGTATGTCTTGCGTGGGATAACCGTGGTGACAATGGGTTATTCTATTGATCCACTTGATGTATGTTTTGGTGATCAACTTCCAGGTTTCGTGACACTTGGGAACCTATGCATAGGGGTTGGCACACGTTCTTGACTCTCCGGTAGTAGCTTTGGGGCACTCTTTGAAGTACTTTTATGTTGGTTGGATGAATCTGAGATTGTGTGATGCATATCGTATAATCATGCCCACGGATACTTGAGGTGACAATGGAGTATCTAGGTGACATTAGGGTTTTGGTTGATTTGTGTCTTAAGGTGTTATTCTAGTACGAACTCTTTTATAGATCGATCCGAAAGAATAGCTTTGTGGTGGTTTCGTACTCGACCATAATCTCTACGTTTGTTCTCCGCTATTAGTGGCTTTGGAGTGACTCTTTGTTGCATGTTGAGGGCTTGTCATATGTTCTATCTATGTTATTATTGTTGAGAGAACTTGCACTAGTGAAAGTATGAACCCTAGGCCTTGTTTCCTATCATTGCAATACCGTTTACGCTCAGTTTTACCGCTCGTTACCTTGCTGTTTTTATTATTTCAGATTACAAAAACCTATATCTACTATCTATTTTGCACTTGTATCTCCATCTCTTCGCCGAACTAGCGCACCTATACAATTTACCATTGTATTGGGTGTGTTGGGGAAACAAGAGACTTTTTGTTATTTGGTTGCAGAGTTGTTTGAGAGAGACCATCTTCATCCTATGCCTCCTACGGATTGATAAACCTTAGGTCATCCACTTGAGGGAAATCTGCTACTGTCCTACAAACCTGTGCACTTGCTGGCCCAACAACGTCTACAAGAAGAAGGTTGTGTAGTAGACATCAACGAGTCGGAGGGGAAGGTTCCATGTTTGCAGTGTTAGAGGCATGTGACAGGTATGTGGAATGCATAATTGGATTCTTCATATTTTTCTGATCAATTTTCATATATAAATTATTTTCATCCGAGTTACGATTTATTTTCTATGAATTTACAAAGTTTATTCAATTTTCTGCAACTAATTTAATTTGAAAAATGGTAAACTGATAAATTGCTATGTGTTCACAGGAGTGTACCCAGCAATGTGTCTATGTTTACGACATGTGGGGCTAGAGGTCAAAGTCAACAACCCAATCAGCGTTGACTGGTCAATGATGAATAGTATTGTGGGTCCCGCTTGTCATTGACTTAGATATTTTTATTTTAAGTGCGGGCCCTGCTACCTCTTGAGCTTGCATTGGTTTTCCTTGAAGAGGAAAGGGTGATGCAGCAAAGTAGCATAAGTATTTCCCTCAGTTTTGAGAACCAAGGTATCAATCCAGTAGGAGACAACGCACAAGTCATCGAATACCTGCACAAACAATCAACAACTTGCACCCAACGCGATAAAGGGGTTGTCAATCCCTTCATGGTCACTTGCAAAAGTGAGATCTGATAGAGATAGATAAACTGTAAAGTAAATATTTTTGGTATTTTTGGTTTATAGATTGGAAAGTAAAGATTGCAAAATAGTAGATCGGAAGTTAGTAAGATGTAAAAGAGATTCAATAATATGGAAAAGAGACTCGGGGGCCATAGGTTTCACTAGTGGCTTCTCTCAAGATAGCAAATATTATTGTGGGTGAACAAATTACTGCTGAGCAATTGATAGAAAAGCGCATAGTTATGACGACATCTAAGGCAATGATCATGAACATAGGCATCACGTTCGTGTCAAGTAGACCGACTCCTGCCTACATCTACTACTATTACTCCACACATCAACCGCTATCCAGCATGCATCTAGAGTATTAAGTTCATAAAGAACAGAGTAACGCATTAAGTAAGATGACATGATATAGAGGAAATTAACTCAAGAAATATGATGAAAACCCCATCTTTTTATCCTTGATGGCAACAATACAATACGTGCCTTGCTACCCCTACTGTCACTAGGAAAGGACACCGCAAGGTTGAACCCAAAGCTAAACACTTCTCCCATTGCAAGAAAGATCAATCTAGTAGGCTAAAATAGACCAATAATTCGAAGAGACTTGCAAAGATATCAAATCATGCATATAAGAATTCAGAGAGAACCAAATAATATTCATAGATAATCTTATCATAAATCCACAATTCATTGGATCTCGGCAAACACACCGCAAAAGAATATTACATCGAATAGATCTCCAAGAACATCAAGGAGAACATGGTATTGAGAATCAAAGAGAGAGAAGAAGCCATCTAGATGATAACTATGGACCCAAAGGTCTGTGGTTAACTACTCACGCTTCATCGGAGAGGTAATGGTGTTGATGTAGAAGCCCTCTGTGATTCGCCGAAAAAGGTCCCTACATGGGATCTCATGGGTACAGAAGGTTGCGGCGATGGAAAAGTGGTTTCGTGGCTCTCCTGGATGTTTTCAAGGCATAAGAGTATATATAGGCGAAGGAACTAGCTTAGGGGAGCTACGAGGGGCCCACGAGGTAGGGGGCGTGCCCTCTGGCCTCGTGGCCGCCTTGTTGCGTCTCCGACTTCATCTCCAAGTCTCCTGGTTTCCTTTCGGTCCAAGAAAGATCATCGCGAAGGTTCCATTCTGTTTGGACTCGGTTTGGTATTCCTTTTCTGTGAAACTCTAAAATTGGCAAAAAAAACAGAAACTGGCATTGGGCCCTCGGTTAATAGGTTAGTCCCAAAAATAATGTAAAATAGCAAATAAATGCCTATTAAACATCCAAAATAGATAATATAATAGCATGGAACAAACAAAAATTATAGATAGGTTGGAGACGTATCAAGCATCCACAAGCTTAATTCCTGCTCGTCCTCGAGTAGGTAATGATAAAAATAAATTTTTTGATGTGGAATGCTACCTAACATATTTATCCATGTAATTTTCTTTATTGTGGCACGAATGTTCAGATCTGAAAGATTCAAAACAAAAGTTTAATATTGACATAAAAACAATAACACTTCAAGCATACTAACAAGGCAATTATGTCTTCTCAAAATAACATGGCCAAAGAAAGCTTATCCCTACAAAATCATATAGTTTGGCTATGATCCATGCACAAATACTCAAAATCATGCACAACCCTGATGACAAGCCAAGCAATTGTTTCATACTTTGATGTTCTCAAACCTTTTCAACTTTCACAAAATACATGAGCGTGAGGCATGGACATAGCAGTATGGGTGGAATAGAATGGTGGTTGTGGAGAAGACAAAAAGAGGGAGATGGTCTCACATCAACTAGGCGTATCAATGGGCTATGGAGATGCCCATCAATAGATATCAATGTGAGTGAGGGATTACCATGCAACGGATGCACTAGAGCTATAAATGTATGAAATCTCAAAAAGAAACTAAGTGGGTGTGCATTCAACTTGCTTGCTCATGAAGACCTAGGGCATTGGAGGAAACCCATCGGCGGAATATACAAGCCAAGTTCTATAATGAAAAATTCCCACCAGTATATGGAAGTGACAATATAATAGACCCTCTAACATGAAGATCATGGTGCTACTTCAAAGCACAAGTGTGGAAAAAGGATAGTAACATTGCCCCTTCTCTCTTTTTCTCTCCTTTTTTTGATTGGCTTCTTTGGCCTCCTTTTTTAGTGGCTTCTTTGGCCTCTTTTTTTCTTTCTCACATGGGACAATGCTCTCATAATGATGATCATCACACTTCTATTTACTTACAACTCGAAAAATGACAACTCAATGCTTAGAACAAAATATGACTCTATGTGAATGCCTACGGCGGTGTACCAGGATGTGCAATGAACCAAGAGTGACATGTATGAAAGAATTATGAAAGGTGGCTTTGCCACAAATACGATGTCAACTACATGATCATGCAAAGCAATATGACAATAATGAAGCGTGTCATAATAAACATAATGGTGGAAAGTTGCATGGCAATGTATCTCGGAATGGCTATGGAAATGCCATAATAGGTAGGTATGGTGGCTGTTTTGAGGAAGGTAATGGTGGGTGTATGGTACCGGCGAAAGTTGCGCGGTACAAGAGAGGCTAGCAATGGTGGAAGGGTGAGAGTACGTGTAAGTGCATCTAGTGGCCCTTGGTGATTTTGGTGTATTGAAGGCTTATAGGTTAAGGGACTAATATGCTTGTGAGTGTACACAAGCTCTATAAGTCAATGAGGAGTTTGATATTTACAGTGAGAGTCGACCCCTAGATATGAATGTCTTCAGCTGAAGACTTTGGTTCTCCTGAAGACTTTGAAAGTGATGAAATTGGTGTGACCTTGAAGACTTGTATATTCATGCGAGGATTATGAAGCGCGAAGACTTTTGTTTTCATAGTTTTATTTTCTCTTTCTTGAGTCATAGGAAACACCGTACTATCAAAGGGGGTTGAGGTAATACTAAGGAAACTGATTTCCAAGTGATGCTCATCTCAAATCCTACACCTACCCAATCCTTTCGAGTGAAACCATTGGAAATCTCATATCAGTTCAGTCAATTTCTTAAGTGACAGAGACGAAGATCTTTTGGTCTCTGAGGAATTTGTTCTAACCGAGGAGTTAGGAATTCGCCAGTGCGGATTGCCTATACAGTGAGGAACATGATAGCCCTGAGGAATTCGAACCTAAAATCCGACCGTTGTTGTGCTACGCGGCAGGTGTCCAAAATATCCTACCACCTAACGGTCATATCCTTGAAGGGCATTTATGTCTTATCATGTCGGGCTGGTCCCTAGGCTATAAATAGCCGCCCCCTACAACCACTAGCTGGTCGGCTGCTCTGAGAGAAACTGACACTTGTCAATTGAGAGCATCCCATCCTCCGAGGACTTTGAGAGAAAATCATCATGTGAGGAAAACCCAAAACCCAAACCCAAACCTACAAACCCAAAGTGATTGAGCATCACTGAAGAGATTGTTCCTATGTTGAACCGATGCTTGTTACCTTTGAGGACTGTTTATCCTCTAGACGGTTAGGCGTCATGGTCTGAGCATCCAAGAGGAATTGTGGATTGCCGAGTGACCGAGTCTGTGAAGGTTTGGAAGTCACCTATGAAGACTTACCACGAGTGTTGGGAGAGGTCTGTGTGATCTTAGCTCAAGGAGAATACGGTGAGGACTGTGTGTCCGGGACTGTGTGTCCTCGAGTTTAAATACTCAGCCGCTCCAACTAGACGTACAACTGTCACAGCAGTTGGAACTGGTCTACCAAATCATTGTCTTCACCAAGCCTACTGGTTCTATTTCCTAAACCCTTTCATTTCCTCATTCATGTGTTGATGAACCTGATCATTACTGTTTGAACACTTTGACTGAAGACTTTTCTCTATTTCCTCAATCCAATTTCTTCAGTCACATTGTCTTCTGCCTGCTTATCCTGTGTTTATGCTTTCTGTACTCTATGTTTGTCTTTCATTTCATCATGATGATTATGCTATTGCTCTGTTATGCTTATACCTGAGTACTTATTGCCCAGAAATTCCTTAGTGATGAATTTGTAAAAATCGCCTATTCACCCCCCTCTAGTCGACTTAACGCACTTTCAATTGGTATCAGAGCAAGGTACTCCCTTGTTCTGTGTGATTTTGGTGTAACCGCCTGGAGTTTTAGTTATGTCGACTGCATGAATGAAGACAGTGACATGTGCCATCTTTGACGGTCATGAGTATCCCAAGTGGAAGGCCATGATGAAGAAGCGACTCATGGCGATGAACAGCAAACTATGGACCGTCACTGAGATTGGTCTTACCGATCTATGCAAGATGGCGAAGGCTAACGATATTCACAAGTACACTCTATTCAACCTCACGGCAAAGGATGTCATTTGCTCCTGTTTGTCCCAAAATCAGTTTAGAAACATCATGCATCTCAACCATGCGAGGCTTATCTGGGACCGACTCTCTGAGGTCTACGAAGGCCATCGTACTCATCATGATCCTTGGTTTGAGGATTTCAAGGAATCTCTCAAGGAGATGACTTTCGCTCCTGAATCATCATCCACTGCACCATGCCTTATGGCAAAAGGTGCCAAGGTGACTGAATGCTACTTTTTTGAATCTAGTGATGATGAATTGGTTGATGAATTTGGGCCCAGCTATGTTAAACTTGCTTCCCTTGCCACTAAACAACAAAGAGCTCTTGAAAAAGTACAAAACATGCTTGATGAAAGCGATGATATGTTGGGTGAGGAACTGAATCGAACTATGTCTTTGACTAATAGTCTTCACAAACTTCAGTCTAAGTTTGACAATGTTTAAAATCATCATAACACTCTCTTAACTGATCATGAGAAGCTTTCTTATGAATTTCTTCAGAGTAAGCAAGATCTTCAGAAGTTAAAAGTGAGTTATGAAGATCTTCAGAAGGAAAACGATTCATTGCTTGCTCAACAGATCAGTTCATCTCAGGAAGAATTTATTCCACTATGTCTGAAATGCATTGAGCGTGAATCTGCTAATTCATCACTTGAACGTTCAAATGCTTCTATTGCTGCAAATTCTTCAACTGTCTCTGTGGTTACAAATTCCTCATCTGAGGATACCACAAGTATCACTGACGATAATGCAGGGCTGAAGGAATTATACGTGACATGCATTTACAAAAGCCTCAAAGGGCATCAGACTCTATGTGATGTGCTCAAAAAGCAGATCTTGGACAGGAACCCTAAGAAAGAGGGTATTGCCTTTGAGAGGAAACTCAATGTTGATGGGACCTACTGGAAACCTGAGTAGTATCCCAAAACCTCATGGGTTGCTGCGAAAGGACCTCCTGTAGATCCATGCACTCTATCTGGTTTTACCTGTGATTCTTCATATTCCTCTGATGAGTCACGTGACTCCAACTATAAATTGTTCAAGAATCAGAATGGTGCAGTATTTGCTCGATATGTTGGAACTAACTGCAGGAACGGTGCCCCTATGAAGAAAATCTGGGTTCCCAAAAGTTGCCTTGAAAATCTTCAGGTGAATGTCATCATGACACCACCTATGAAGGATAGAAACCCCAGATCAAATTCTTCATATGGATCAAATTCTTCACGAGGATCAAAATCCTCATATGAACATCATCGTGCTAACACTTTTGTTTCATAGGGAAAGTCTAAAGGCTACGAATATGTGCATTATTCTTTAAACCATTATGTTCATAAGTCCTCGAAGAATTTCTTTGCTTATTCCTATGCTTATCCTAACCACTCTCCTATCAAACGAAGTGCACTGGCTTCAATGCCATCTTTTTCTTATGGAGCTCGCAAAATGATGAATTCTTTGCCACCCCTCCATATGTGGGTGGTGAAGAAAAAGAACTAATCTCTTATGCAGGGTCAGGTCTCCAGATGAACTTAATCGTCTGAAGAATTTGCTGGAGACCTAAATGTGCTTGAATGGATGCAAGCTAATCATGAAGAAATGAATCACTCATTTCTCATGTCCTCATGTTACTATATCTATTACTGTTGATGGAATTGATATCATATGCTTCACTTATGAAGTATATGGGCTTGTAAGTTGCACTAATTCATCTACAGGAAGAACAACCTAAAGCTACTGAGTGGGTCCTCGATAGTGGATGTACAAACCATGTGACTGGTGACAGGAACCTGTTGATGGACACTGATTTGTCACCATCCCATCTGAAGCATATCACCTACCTGACAAAGGAAAAAGCAAGGTATTGGGTCTAGGTAAGGTTGTGATCTCAAAGGATAGACACACAGACAAAGTCATGCTTGTCGAGTCCTTAGGATTCAACCTCATGTCTGTCTCAATGCTTTGTGATCTTGATATGGTTGTCGTCTTCCGAAAATATCGTTGCATGGTGCTGATGGAACCTGACAATTCCAAAGTCTTCGAAGGCTTTAGGAAAGGAGACTTCTATATTGTTGATTTATCTACAGGACCACAGCCTACCACATGTCTACTTGCAAAAGCTTCAGAATGTTGGCTATGGCATCGACGACTTTGTGATGCTGGGATGAGGAACTTGCATACACTCGCGAAGAAGAAGCATGTCATTGGCATCGAGGGTGTCAAATTCCTCAAAGATCATCTTTGTGGGGCTTGTGAGGCTGGAAAGATCACCAGAGCCAAGCATCCCTCCAAGACTATCATGACCACTTCTCGTCCCTTTGAATTACTTCATATGGATCTCTTTGGCCCTACTCATTATGCCACGTTCTCTAGTTCTGCATCATTATATGGTTTTGTTATAGTTGATTACTATTCTCGTTACACATGGGTGCATATCATGACTTACACAAATGAAGTGCAGGAAGTCTTCAAACGATTTTCCTCAAGAGCTTCTACTAACTTCGGTGTGAAGATCAAGCATATCAGGAGTGATAATGGAAGTGAGTTCAAGAACACTGTTCTCGATGAATATCTCGATATACTCCCTCCGTTTCTTTTTAGTCCGCATATAAGGTTTGGTCAAAGTCAAGCATTATAGAGTTTGACTAACTTTATATTAAAATGTCACATCCCTAGCTTCTGGTAATGCTCTAGGTTAGCCTCATGTGTGCTTCATGTTTAAATTCTGAAAATTTGAACTGAGGGAATTTTGGAAGCCTCAAAAACTTAAATAAAAGAGGGGCAAAGAACCCTGGAAAATGCATTCAATGTTTTCAAATGGCCTTAAATAATGTTGGTTATATTTTGGCAAGGGTTTTGCACCAAACCAAAAATAATGAACATTTTCGAGGAATATTTTGAGCACTGAATTTAAATCATTACTTTATTTGCATTTGGAACTATATTCATAACTTATATAGAATATATTTCCAAATACCCTGAAACATTTTTATGTGCTTTTGGAAAAGTCCATTAAGCAGCATAAATATTTTCAGAGGAGTTTTTGGCATTGTTTGAATTATTTTAAATTCAAAACAGTGGCAAAATAAATTAAATAAAACAAAACAGAAGAAAAAAAATAAAAGCAGAGAGAGAGAGAACTTACCTCAGCTTACCCACAGCCCAACACTGTGCAGCCCAGCAGCGGCCCAGCCCACCACTTCCCCCCCCCCCTGTCGCCTTCCTCCTCGCGCCAGTAGGCGCAGGCGCGTGGCTGGAGCGCGCGGGCACACGCCCAGGCCACCTCCTGCCTCTCTGCCTGTCTCCCCGTCGCCCTGAGGATGCCACGCACCCCCCTGGACCGCTCTCACTCTCCCCCATTCCTTCTTCTCTCTTCTCTGGCCCTCTCACTCGCACGACCGAGGACCGCCGTCGCCGCCGCTCGTCGCAGTCGTAGCCACCACCGTCGTTCCACCCCACCAGAGTGACCAAAGGCTCCGCCTCGACGCCCCCGACCTCTCCATGGAGCTACGCAACGCCGGGAGCCCTGCATCGCCGCCCACGCCGTCTTCCCCATCTTCGGCCGCCCGAGATCGCCGGCGCCCGCTCGCCACCTCCGACGTCTCCCCCGAGCCGCTGGGCCCTCCAATCGACCCCCTGTAAGCCCCGCCTTCGTTTCCCCCTAACCCCATGTCCGATTTCGAGCTCCAGCCGCTCCCTCCACCGGAGCCGAGACGCTCCGCCGCACGGGCTCGTCGCCGGTGAAGCCCCGGTGACCTTTTGGTCCCACGCATGCGTCCGTTGCACTCGTTACGTCCCGTAGAGTAAAACTAGCGCGACAACCGTCTCGTTTGCACACCGCAGCGCCGTCCTCACTGACGCCGAACTCCGGCCGCCGCTAAAGCTCGTCGCCGACCACTCTCCGGCCACTCCCCGGCTGCGCCACCACCCTGGTTGGATGTGGACGAGCGTCCGCATCCCGTAGTCGTGCTCCGCGCGCCAAACGGTGCTCTGTAGGCCATTTCCGCAGCGCACCACCGCGTCGGGACTCGCCGGCGGCTAAACACCGGCGAGCGTTGACCCCTGACCAGCGTGGGTTGACCCACTGCCCGGTTTGACCCTCCCCTCTCTCTCACTGATGTGTGGGCCCCAGGCCATTAACTAAACCTAATAAGCCACTAACACTGACCAGTGGGCCCCGACCCCCCCTAATCCTTTAATTAAGCAGATAACCCCCTGTTAACTAACTATGACGCTGACATATGGGTCCCACAGGTCAGTTTGACCTGGACGGCGCCCGTTGACCTGCTGAGGTTAGCATGAGGTCATGCTGACGCAATAATTCCTTTCTGGAATTAAAATAAATTAGGAAATGATTTATAATTCCAGAAAATTGTATAAACTTCAATAAATCATAGAAAATTAACCGTAACTCCAAATTAAATAATTTATATATGAAAAATTATCAGAAAAATTCAAGGAATCCATCTGTACCATTTTCATGCATGTTAGAACAACTTATAGCTGCTGTTTAGCACAAATCATACTAATGGCATTTAAATATCCACATATGGAGTTTGAATTTGAATCTTGGATTCAAACCAACTTCATTTAATCTGGTTTTAGGTGCATTAGCCCAAAAAGCATTCATATTGCCATGTCATAGCATGCATCATATTGTGCATTGCATTGATCGTGTTTTTCTGTATTTGCCGGTAATTGTCCCCTCTCGATAGACGTGTACCGACGATGTGATCGATGACACCGATGAAGAGCTATATTATCTTCAGAAGTGCCAGGCAAGCAAAACCCCCTTGTTCATTCCGATAAAATCCCACTCTCTCGCTCCTGCTCTCTTTTACTGCATTAGGACAACAACGACATATTTGATACTTGCTGCGGTAGCTGAACCCCTTTATCCTTTGCATGACCTGTCATTGCCACAGTAAATAGATGAAACCCACTAGCATGAGTAGGAGTTGTTTGAGCCCTGATGTGCCTACTCATTCATGCTTGTTTGTCATGCCTGCTACTGCTTAGAGTTGAGTCAGGTCTGATTCATCGGGGATGAATCAGAGGCGTGTGAACATGTCCAATGTGTGTGAGCTAAGTGTGTGAACACGATTTGGTAAAGGTAGCGGTGAGAGGCCATGTAGGAGTACATGGTGGGTTGTCTCATTGCAGCCGTCCTCAGGAACTGAGTTCTGTGTTTGTGATCCATGACCAGTTACTACCACACATTGGGTTCCGGTAACTCGACCCCTCTCGACTTATTAATCAACATGATCTCTGTCCAGGAGTTGCAACTAGTTTCTGGTGTTTGTAGGTAGTGTTAGTAGTCTACCAAGTGGCACCCGGTACAGGTGGGCTTGGGACAGACTAGGCACAGTGGCACGGTGTACCAAGTGGCACCCGGATGGTGGGCTTGGGAACCCTGCTCACATCGTTTGGGGCCGTGAGCGACACCCCGGCCGGATCTCCTTGCGGATGGAACCCGAATAGGCGATAAACCTGGACTAGGGACTTGTTCGGTTAGTCAGGTCGTGGCCGACTCCCTCGCCCGGCTTCCGCTTGAAGGTTGCCGAGGTACATGACGTGTACAGGGCGATAAGTGGCGAAAGCGTGTGTGAAGAAGTACACCCCTGCAGGGTTATCATTATCTATTCGAATAGCCGGATTCCTCGGATATGGAAACTTGGACCCCTTGCATAGTTCATAGACAAGTGAAAGTGGATACTCTAAAATACGCAAGATAAGCGTGAGTGCTATGGATGGCGTTCTCGTAGGGAGACGGGAGCGGATCCATAGTGGTGTATTGATATGGTGAATATGTGGACTCGTGTGCGCCACCTCAAAAGAGTTACTTGTAGTCGTAGTTCAGGTTAGCCACCGAGTCAAAGCTGGCTTGCTGCAGTCAAACCCCTCCACCCCCTTGTTGATAATGGTGCATATGTAGTTAGTTCTGATGTAAGTCTTGCTGGGTACATTTGTACTCACGTTTGCCTATTTTATGTTTTTGCAGAGAGACTTCGGTCTCGCTAGTAGTTCCGCGTGGACTTCGACGTTTAGCTTGATACCTCAGCTACGATCTTGTGCCCTCGGCAGGATCTGATAGATAGTCAGGCTTCTTAGCCTTTTCCATTTATAGATGTCTGTACTCAGACATGATAGCTTCCGCTTGTGCTTTGACTTGTATGCTCTGATTGTTGGGTCATGAGACCCATGTTTGTAATATCTCGCTCCTCGGAGCCTAATGAATAAATTACTTGAGTCGTAGAGTCATGTTGTGATGCCATGTTGTATTTGCACATATCGAGCATATTGTGTGTATGTTATTGAAATGCTTGGTATGTGTGGGATCTGACCATCTAGTTGTTTATCTTTAGTAGCCTCTCTTACCGGGAAATGTCTCCTAGTGTTTCCACCGAGCCATGGTAGCTTGCTACTGCTCCGGAACACTTAGGCTGGCCGGCATGTGTCCTTCTTCGTTCCTGTGTCTGTCCCTTCGGGGAAATGTCACGCGATGAATACCGGAGTCCTGTTAGCCCGCTACAGCCCGGTTCACCGGAGTCCTGCTAGCCCAGTGCTACAGCCTGGATTCACTCGCTGATGACCGACACGTTCGATGCTGGGTCATGGATGCCTGTCCCTGTAAGTTTGTGCCACTTTGGGTTTACGACTAGCCATGTCAGCCCGGGCTCCTTATCATATGGATGCTAGCGACATTGTCATATACGTGTGCCAAAAGGCGCAAACGGTCCCGGGCAAAGGTAAGGCGACACCCGTGGGAATACCGTGCGTGAGGCCGCAAAGGGATATGAGGTGTTACATGCTAGATCGATTTGGCATTGAGTCGGGGTCCTGACAGCATTGGTATCAGAGCTTGACTGCCTGTAGGATTACCAAGCCAAACTGGTCGAAGTTGAGTCTAGAAATTCTTTAGTTATATAAGGGAATTGATTGTGGGATGGAACGTAAGGCTCTTTTTACTCCTTATACCTTATGCCCTTCTTATCTGAGTCATCTTATCTTTCCTACGGGGATTAAGAACTGGGCTATCTCTTCTTTCTATCAGGATCACGTGTTACTAATCCGTAGACTTATAGATTGTTGGATTTAAGCTTGAGTTCAGTTTCTACTACTTCCGTATGTTAACTGTTGATCTCGAAACCTTGATATTGTGCTTCTGAGTGGTTATGTCACCATTTTTGTGAATGTCTCAAATCTTTCTGAGCATTTACAACCGTTATGTTGTCCGAGTCATCCCAGGTTTCTAAATAGTCAAATGCATTTGCAAATCCCTTCCTCCTATTTCCGATGTGCCTTTGGTCAGATTAATCACACAAATCAGTGAGTTGAGGTACTTCGTTACCTTGACATATATGTTGGAGATATTATTATGACCCTAGGTGTCTTAGGGAGTCACCTAATAATCTAGCAATGTTTTGTGTTCCCAGTGTGATGATTCTGGCCATCATTCTCGAAAGCATCCCGTGATGCTACTTAGTAATAGGTATTCTGTTCCTGGGTTCTTGAACCCGAGATTCACTCTACCTACTTCATGTTGATAGTATTTGCTAGTGCCTTTAGGATATTAGTAACCTTGTGATAGTCCTCGAGGTCCGTGGTATTTCCTTCTTCCAATTACCATGAACCATTCTTGGCAGGAGTTCTTCTGAACCAAAGGATGACAACAAGAGTGCTCTCGATGAGTTCTCCATGCTATATTGTGACTCTGCCAGCTCAACCTTTCTGCATGGGTTATCCGGAAGAAATATGTTGAACTTGGTTCGACATACTAACCTATGCATCCACAACTCAGAAAATTATGTGTTCCTTTGAGTTGTTCTCTTTAGTTGTTTTCTGGCCCTCGTCTATCAATTGATAGTCAGGAGTAATTGTGCATTCGTGTTATCAATGCTTATTACTCTTGTGGTCCGTCAAGCCATTCTGTCCTGAATGACTAGGAGAAACAAACTCCAGTACCTCATCCATATCTAGGATTGGGTCAAAGCAATTGTGCTCCGCAGATCAAAATGCCAGCCCAGCTTTTGATTCTGTTCTACCCTGAAGTATTACCGTCTTTATGTCAGGATTTTCATGAGGATTGCACCGGCTCTTGTGAATTCTTGATGTAGTGATACTTCTCGCCCTCATTATTCATTCCTCGGCCCTCGTGTTGATGCAACCGGAATACCGACAAATGAATTGTGATGTGTGAACTCAATACTCCTAGCAACCCCATTGCTTGGTAGTTAATGGACAATAATCTTATTCTTAGTATGTTGGTTATTGAATCACCATTCTAAGATTGATCGTGCTACCTAGTCCTTATTTTGGTGCACCCTTCGAT
Source organism: Triticum aestivum (assembly GCF_018294505.1). NCBI lineage: Eukaryota > Viridiplantae > Streptophyta > Magnoliopsida > Poales > Poaceae > Triticum > Triticum aestivum. The sequence goes on along the minus strand of NC_057798.1, from coordinate 457,863,896 downwards.
TGATGAGTTAGGATCTTTTCAAGTCCTCACCCATTTGATCATATCGTCTTGCCCTGAAAAGCAAGATTGTTCTCGAGCTTAGTAACATATCGGTGGTTCGTGATTTCCGAAGATCTTCTCGGAAGTATTACCAGGTTGTCACCTGACCGCTATGTTCAGCTCGTGATCAAGTTGGTTTCTTGTGAACCACCTTCTCTCCAAGAATCGGTGTTAGATATCCCTGAGCTAGTTGGTTAAGCTAAACGACAACTTGAAGGGTTGGAAGATAAAAGCTTGCCTGACTTAGTTCGTTCCAAAGGGATATTCTTGTGTAGTGTGTGTTGAAGAAAGATGATATCTTCATCGATTGGTCCCTGTGATCAGTTGCTGGACCTATTGTCTTATCAATCCTTTGATTTGAGCGTGGGCTATCGTCAAATCAAGTCAGAACCAACGATGTTTGTAATGTTGTCTTACTTGTGGTTGATCCCTCGAGCATATACCATTATATCTTTTGGTTCTGACCAATGCTATCACCGTGTTCACACGATGGTGGAAGTCCAGTGATATGGAAATTCCGATGAGTTGTTGTTGAGCCCATTGACAACATTCTTATCTCCTCCATGATGTTGTTGAACATTAAAGTTAGTGTTGGAAACTTTTGAAAGCATTTTCTTCATGCTAGCTCATGAAGTACTTGTTTGATGAAAGGAGTGACTTCCTTTGATTCACGTGCATTTTGATGTAAGTTGCCGTCGTGAATTCGAGAAAGTTTGTTTTTGCTCCTTTGGAATCATCCCAAGTCGGTCATGCACGTGCGAAGAATTCTGTGGTCTGTTAGACTGATCATCTTCATTCCATATGTATATCCTAGCACACCAAGCCACTGATTGATTTGTTCACGGAAAAGGAGTTGATGTGCTAATCCTAGGTCGTGCACAAGACTTCAATATCCTCGATTATGGTTCCCCACCTGAACTCGGTAGTGTTTTATTGTAAGACTACCATGTGATAATGTTTGTCTAGGACAGCGTGTTCACATGTTTGTAGCAGAACCAGCTCATGTTTTGGAGCTTGCTATCGTAGTTCACTCCCCGAGAATCTCGCAACGTCATCTCGTCGATTTGTGTTGCAAACTTTCATTTTTCTTCCTAGACTCGATGAGTCTGGAATATCCTGACACCAACCAGATCTGAATCTCAGGCAGATATGATGGGTTGGAACATTTCCCAAGAATTATAATATTGGTCTCTCAATAACCGGCAAGGTGGATGTCGTGGCCAACACACCCATCCGGTAGACCTATTATTATAGTATCTTGTTTGAGGAAGTTGGCCACCTTCCCATAGGGATTTCGTAGGATTTACTCCCTAGTTGCCCCTATGGATTTTTTTTGTGTTCCCGAAGTCCGACCTTTTTATTTGATGTTCTAGATATCAAACCATATCTATGAATGGGTTACACTAGCACATCAAGGAGAACATTAGAAGCGGAGTGCTAAATGTCTCTCGGTCGATCATCCAGATTTTTATTCCCTTGGCCTCGCTAAGGTGAAATCTGAGAAAGTGTTATCTTCCTTTGCATCTGCATCGTCCATCGTTGTTCATCATGGTGGTATGTTGTGTTGCCAGGATCCTTGACACGGATGTTGGTAAAACCTTGATGATTATGGAAATGCTCAAGTTCTTGAGAGCACGCACAAGCGCTAGGTGTTATCTTCGGCACTAACTGGGGTTCCTCTCCGTTTCCTCGGCAATGCTATGATCTTTTCAAACAGTGAATTCACTCTCTATTGTTGGGTTCTTCCACAGTTACCAGAATCATTCCCAGCATTTGCATTTTGTTCCCAGCTTGCACCGCCAATGTGCCATTCTACCATGGGTCTCATCCATTTCCGGTGATAAGCAAATTCATCCATTACGTTGTCTTCAACAAGGTAATCCACATCATCCAAGTCCGAGTATGCTATTCTACCGACCCCGCCAGTCGATTGCTGTGATTTGCCTTAGGCTGATATAGAGAGTCTCAATGATCTCTATATCAAAGGTAATTCTTTCTGCCACTTAAGGTAATAATCTACGAATCACCCTCCTCCAGGATGTTTCGTCGTGATATCATGGCAACTCAACTCCTCGCTACGTTGACAATCGTTCGCCACCTTCTTAGATGTGGAATCGTTGTCTACCTAGTGAACCTTCGTCATCCGTTTCTTTCCACCCCTCTTGATGTGTATCTCGTGTCTCAACCCGAGAGATGGTCCTATGTCTCATTCCGTGAGTTGTTCGATCTTCGAGAAGATCGACCCTTCTAGAGTCTCCTTTTTCCCTCCATGTCATGTTGACAGGATTTCTCAGAGCAAGACTTCAAGACAAAGATGGTGTTCAAATCAACATTCATTTGAAGTGCAACCTGGATCGTGAGGAGTGTACTAGTTTGCGTTTCCCCTTCATCCTACCCTACGCTTGAATCTCGAGACGAGATTCTTGTTTAGTGGGGGTGAGTTGTCACATCCCTAGCTTCTGGTAATGCTCTAGGTTAGCCTCATGTGTGCTTCATGTTTAAATTCTGAAAATTTGAACTGAGGGAATTTTGGAAGCCTCAAAAACTTAAATAAAAGAGGGGCAAAGAACCCTGGAAAATGCATTCAATGTTTTCAAATGGCCTTAAATAATGTTGGTTATATTTTGGCAAGGGTTTTGCACCAAACCAAAAATAATGAACATTTTCGAGGAATATTTTGAGCACTGAATTTAAATCATTACTTTATTTGCATTTGGAACTATATTCATAACTTATATAGAATATATTTCCAAATACCCTGAAACATTTTTATGTGCTTTTGGAAAAGTCCATTAAGCAGCATAAATATTTTCAGAGGAGTTTTTGGCATTGTTTGAATTATTTTAAATTCAAAACAGTGGCAAAATAAATTAAATAAAACAAAACAGAAGAAAAAAAAATAAAAGCAGAGAGAGAGAGAGAGAACTTACCTCAGCTTACCCGCAGCCCAACACTGTGCAGCCCAGCAGCGGCCCAGCCCACCACTTCCCCCCCCCTGTCGCCTTCCTCCTCGCGCCAGTAGGCGCAGGCGCGTGGCCGGAGCGCGCGGGCACACGCCCAGGCCACCTCCTGCCTCTCTGCCTGTCTCCCCGTCGCCCTGAGGATGCCACGCACCCCCCTGGACCGCTCTCACTCTCCCCCATTCCTTCTTCTCTCTTCTCTGGCCCTCTCACTCGCGCGACCGAGGACCGCCGTCGCCGCCGCTCGTCGCAGTCGTAGCCACCACCGTCGTTCCACCCCACCAGAGTGACCAAAGGCTCCGCCTCGACGCCCCCGACCTCTCCATGGAGCTACGCAACGCCAGGAGCCCTGCATCGCCGCCCACGCCGTCTTCCCCATCTCCGGCCGCCCGAGATCGCCGGCGCCCGCTCGCCACCTCCGACGTCTCCCCCGAGCCGCTGGGCCCTCCAATCGACCCCCTGTAAGCCCCGCCTTCGTTTCCCCCTAACCACATGTCCGATTTCGAGCTCCAGCCGCTCCCTCCACCGGAGCCGAGACGCTCCGCCGCACGGGCTCGTCGCCGGTGAAGCCCCGGTGACCTTTTGGTCCCACGCATGCGTCCGTTGCACTCGTTACGTCCCATAGAGTAAAACTAGCGCGACAACCGTCTCGTTTGCACACCGCAGCGCCGTCCTCACTGACGCCGAACTCCGGCCGCCGCTAAAGCTCGTCGCCGACCACTCTTTGGCCACTCCCCGGCCGCGCCACCACCCTGGTTGGATGTGGACGAGCGTCCGCATCCCGTAGTCGTGCTCCGCGCGCCAAACGGTGCTCTGTAGGCCATTTCCGCAGCGCACCACCGCGTCGGGACTCGCCGGCGGCTAAACGCCGGCGACCGTTGACCCCTGACCGGCGTGGGTTGACCCACTGCCCGGTTTGACCCTCCCCTCTCTCTCACTGACGTGTGGGCCCCAAGCCATTAACTAAACCTAATTAGCCACTAACACTGACCAGTGGGCCCCGACCCCCCCTAATCCTTTAATTAAGCAGATAACCCCCTGTTAACTAACTGTGACGCTGACATATGGGTCCCACAGGTCAGTTTGACCTGGACGGCGCCCGTTGACCTGCTGAGGTTAGCATGAGGTCATGCTGACGCAATAATTCCTTTCTGGAATTAAAATAAATTAGGAAATGATTTATAATTCCAGAAAATTGTATAAACTTCAATAAATCATAGAAAATTAACCGTAACTCCAAATTAAATAATTTATATATGAAAAATTATCAGAAAAATTCTAGGAATCCATCTGTACCATTTTCATGCATGTTAGAACAACTTATAGCTGCTGTTTAGCACAAATCATACTAATGGCATTTAAATATCCACATATGGAGTTTGAATTTGAATCTTGGATTCAAACCAACTTCATTTAATCTGGTTTTAGGTGCATTAGCCCAAAAAGCATTCATATTGCCATGTCATAGCATGCATCATATTGTGCATTGCATTGATCGTGTTTTTCTGTATTTGCCGGTAATTGTCCCCTCTCGATAGACGTGTACCGACGATGTGATCGATGACACCGATGAAGAGCTATATTATCTTCAGAAGTGCCAGGCAAGCAAAACCCCCTTGTTCATTCCGATAAAATCCCACTCTCTCGCTCCTGCTCTCTTTTACTGCATTAGGACAACAACGACATATTTGATACTTGCTGCGGTAGCTGAACCCCTTTATCCTTTGCATGACCTGTCATTGCCACAGTAAATAGATGAAACCCACTAGCATGAGTAGGAGTTGTTTGAGCCCTGATGTGCCTACTCATTCATGCTTGTTTGTCATGCCTGCTACTGCTTAGAGTTGAGTCAGGTCTGATTCATCGGGGATGAATCAGAGGCGTGTGAACATGTCCAATGTGTGTGAGCTAAGTGTGTGAACACGATTTGGTAAAGGTAGCGGTGAGAGGCCATGTAGGAGTACATGGTGGGTTGTCTCATTGCAGCCGTCCTCAGGAACTGAGTTCTGTGTTTGTGATCCATGACCAGTTACTACCACACATTGGGTTCCGGTAACTCGACCCCTCTCGACTTATTAATCAACATGATCTCTGTCCAGGAGTTGCAACTAGTTTCTGGTGTTTGTAGGTAGTGTTAGTAGTCTACCAAGTGGCACCCGGTACAGGTGGGCTTGGGACAGACTAGGCACAGTGGCACGGTGTACCAAGTGGCACCCGGATGGTGGGCTTGGGAACCCTGCTCACATCGTTTGGGGCCGTGAGCGACACCCCGGCCGGATCTCCTTGCGGATGGAACCCGAATAGGCGATAAACCTGGACTAGAGACTTGTTCGGTTAGTCAGGTCGTGGCCGACTCCCTCGCCCGGCTTCCGCTTGAACATTGCCAAGGTACATGTCGTGTACAGGGCAATAAGTGGCGAAAGCGTGTGTGAAGAAGTACACCCCTGCAGGGTTATCATTATCTATTTGAATAGCCGGATTCCTCGGATATGGAAACTTGGACCCCTTGCATAGTTCATAGACAAGTGAAAGTGGATACTCTAAAATACGCAAGATAAGCGTGAGTGCTATGGATGGCGTTCTCGTAGGGAGACGGGAGCGGATCCATAGTGGTGTATTGATATGGTGAATATGTGGACTCGTGTGCGCCACCTCAAAAGAGTTACTTGCAGTCGTAGTTCAGGTTAGCCACCGAGTCAAAGCTGGCTTGCTGCAGTCAAACCCCTCCACCCCCTTGTTGATAATGGTGCATATGTAGTTAGTTCTGATGTAAGTCTTGCTGGGTACATTTGTACTCACGTTTGCCTATTTTATGTTTTTGCAGAGAGACTTCGGTCTCGCTAGTAGTTCCGCATGGACTTCGACGTTTAGCTTGATACCTCAGCTACGATCTTGTGCCCTCGGCAGGATCTGATAGATAGTCAGGCTTCTCAGCCTTTTCCATTTATAGATGTCTGTACTGAGACATGATAGCTTCCGCTTGTGCTTTGACTTGTATGCTCTGATTGTTGGGTCATGAGACCCATGTTTGTAATATCTCGCTCCTCGGAGCCTAATGAATAAATTACTTGAGTCGTAGAGTCATGTTGTGATGCCATGTTGTATTTGCACATATCGAGCATATTGTGTGTATGTTATTGAAATGCTTGGTATGTGTGGGATCTGACCATCTAGTTGTTTATCTTTAGTAGCCTCTCTTACCGGGAAATGTCTCCTAGTGTTTCCACTGAGCCATGGTAGCTTGCTACTGCTCCGGAACACTTAGGCTGGCCGGCATGTGTCCTTCTTCGTTCCTGTGTCCGTCCCTTCGGGGAAATGTCACCGATGAATACCGGAGTCCTGTTAGCCCGCTACAGCCCGGTTCACCGGAGTCCTGCTAGCCCAGTGCTACAGCCTGGGTTCACTCGCTGATGACCGACACGTTCGATGCTGGGTCATGGATGCATGTCCCTGTAAGTTTGTGCCACTTTGGGTTTACGACTAGCCATGTCAGCCCGGGCTCCTTATCATATGGATGCTAGCGACACTGTCATATACGTGTGCCAAAAGGCGCAAACGGTCCCGGGCAAAGGTAAGGCGACACCCGTGGGAATACCGTGCGTGAGGCCGCAAAGGGATATGAGGTGTTACATGCTAGATCGATGTGGCATTGAGTCGGGGTCCTGACATAAAAAATATAAACATTCATAATATGAAATAAATATATTCAGATGCAGCATGAAACATATTTTCATACTATATAGTTTTAGTATTGTAGATGTTCATAATTTTTTATGTAAATTTGGTCAAACTTTGTGTAGTTTGACTTTGACCAAATCTTATATGCGGAGTAAAAAGAAACGGAGGGAGTACTTGGTATTACTCATGGGTTATCTGCTCCCTATATTCCTCTGCAGAATGGCATCGTGGAGCGCAAGAATAGAACCCTTGTTGAGATGGCTCGTACCATGCTTGATGAATACAAGACACCTCAGCGCTTTTGGCCTGAAGCCATTGATACTGCGTGCCACATCAACAGGGTATATCTTCACAAATTCTTCAAAAAGACCTCATATGAACTCCTCATTGACAAGAAACCCAATGTAAGTTATTTCAAAGTCTTCGGTGCTAAATGATGGATTAGAGATCCTCACCATCACTCTAAATTTGCACCGAAAGCACATGAGGGTTTTATGCTTGGTTACGGAAAGGATCCACACACCTACAAAGTCTTAAACATCAATCATCACAAGATTGTCAAAACTGTAGATGTGCGGTTTGATGAAACTAATGGCTCACAAAGAGAGCACCTACCTCCTGTGCTAGATGAAATGTCACCTGAGGAATCCATCAAGTTCAAAGCTACTGAGGATATCATCCCTACCGAAGAATCTGCTGAAGAAGTCATTCCGGATCGTGAAGAAAATCACACTGGTGCTGCTGAAGAAACTGGTCCCGAAGAAATTGTTGGGCCTAAGCAAAGTCGTCAACCCGCACATCCTTGCATTGCAAACGAAGTGCAGATCGAGAAGATCATCGATGACATCAACGCACCAGGTCCTCTCACGCACTCAAAAGCTTCACGCTTATCTAACTTTTGTGGGCATTTTGCGTTTGTCTCTATCACAGAGCCCACTAGAGTTGATGAAGCATTCATGGAATCTGAGTGGATTCAAGCCATGCAAGATGAATTGCATAAATTTGAACTCAACAATGTGTGGGAACTTGTCAAGCGACTAGACCCACACAAGCACAACATCATCGGTACCAAATGGATCTACCACAACAAACAAGATGAAAATGGCCTTGTGGTGAGGAATAACGCTCGTCTTGTAGCTCAAGGCTCCACATAGGTTGAAGGAACTGATTTCGATGAAACTTTTGCACATGTTGCTAGACTTGAGGCTATTCGCATATTGCTTGCTTATGCTAACCATCATAATATCATCTTACATCAAATGGATGTGAAAAGTGCATTCCTAAATGGTAAGCTTGAGGAAGAAGTATATGTTGCTCAACCACCAGGTTTTGAGGATCCAAAATTTCCAAATGATGTCTACAGACTGAACAAGACCCTCTATGGCCTCAAGCAAGCACCTCGGGCATGGTATGACACACTGAAGGAATTCCTCATGAAGAAAGGCTTCAAATCCGGTTCACTTGACCCAACTCTTTTCACCAAAGCATATGATGATGAATTATTCGTGTGCAAAATATATGTTGATGATATTATTTTTTGCTGTACTAACCAACATTATAGTGACAAATTTGCCTATATGATGAGTGAGGAATATCAAATGTCTATGATGGGAGAGTTCAAATTCTTCTTAGGTCTTCAATTTCATCAACAATACAATGTCATATTCATATCTCAGGAGAAATACCTCAAGGATGTGTTGAGGAAATTTGGCATGCAAGATTGCAAAGACGTCAAAGTCCCTATGCCCACAAATGGCCATCTATGCACTGATGAAAATGGTAAAGACTTTGATCAAAAGGTATACCACTCCATGATTGGCTCTTTATTGTACCTATGTGCATCTAGGCCGGATATTATGCTTAGTATTTGCATATGTGCCCGATTTCAAGCTACACTGAAGGAATCACACCATAAGGCTGTGAAGCATATTCTTCGATATCTAGCTCACAGACCAACACTTGGATTATGGTATCCCAAGGGCTCTTCCTTTGATCTCATTGGATATTCAGACTTTGAGTATGCTGGTGATCGGGTGGACCGCAAGTCAACGTCAGGTACATGTCATTTCCTCAGATGATCCTTGGTATGTTGGTCCTCGAAGAAGCAGAACTACGTATCACTCTCTACTGCTGAAGCTGAGTACATTGCTGCAGGATCTTGATGTGCTCAATTGCTATGGATGAAGCAAACCCTCAAGGACTATGGCATCGAATGTGCCACTCTACTGCGACAATGAGAGTGCTATAAAGATTGCTCACAACCCACTTCAGCACTCGAAGACAAAGCACATCCATATTCATCGTCATTTTCTTTGTGACCATGTGTTGAAGGGCGACATCCATCGACCATGCAAATACTAAAGACCAGCTGGCCGATATCTTCACAAAGCCCTTGGATGAGAAGTGATTTAGAAAGTTGCGGTGTGAGCTAAATATCTTGGAATCTTCGAATGTTCTTTAAAGGACACACATCCTAACACTTATGCAAACTTGATGACTTAGATGTGCAACACACGAAGTAACATTTTTCTTCAATCAATGAAGACTAACCCTCTAAGTGTGAAGAAATTAAGGAAGAATTTGATTCTCAGAACCCTACGACAATTGTACGCGGTGTCTGAAATCATCATTCTTATACGGTGGGTTACGCCACCAACCAAAGTTGAAAATCTTCAATTTGAGTTCCTCTTCATTTTTGAAATTCATCAGTTTTTCAATTTTTTCAACTTTGCATTGTCTTCACTCTTCCAGTCATTGTTCTTCATTGACTATATATATATACTTGAGTTTTTATGTCCTCTGTAGCATTCACTTATTGCTAATTCTTCAAGTTGACTTTTCTGCTAAGTGAATGTGATCGGACCATTTCCCCCTCTATGCTAAACTCAACCCAGTCTGTTCACAAATTCTTCATGTGCGTTCTATTTGAAACCTGTTCAAAATCTTCACAGTGTCCTTGTCAGCTGAAGAATTTGTGAACAAAACTTTAAAATATTCTTATCTGAATTTTTGGCTTTTGCCGCTCAAACCGTTACACATCCCATGATAAGAGCTATCTATTCACCCACAATCTTACACGATCTCCACCACACTGTACGTGGGTGACACATGTCGCTAGGATGAGAAGGGTCAGGGGCATGTTTGTCCATTTTCCTTGGGCGAGTGGTTTTTTCACTGCGGCTATAAATACCCCTCACCCTCCTCAGACTGCATTTACCCCGCTCGATCTCACTTCCCTCGCACAAGCTCTCAAGCTCTAGCGCCGATGCTACCTTCGTCGTAGCTGGTGAGGAAGAGCTTCATGCCTCGACCTCGTCGTCATCGTACTCGCGCCGGCCGCGGACATCATCTCTCCGCCGCCGCCGTAGCCGTCTTCCTCTGCCAAGTTAGGGCATGGAAGATCTGGACTGATGAAATTCTAAATCTACACCCCCAGTTCTTCGTGTTCTTCGTCAAGGGTAATTAAAAGTTACTTTTACTGCCTTTGTCAATACTGATGATTTTCATAAAATCTTCAGCAGGTGTTTATTCTTCAACTTCAACACTCTAAACACCTCGCACAATCATCTGTTCTTGAACTGTTTCTCTATGTGATGTTTTTCCTCAAGATTCCACAATTGTGTGAATCTTACATTCCACACAACTCTGGAACCTAAGTCAAAGAACTGCTTAGTGAAATTCTTCAAGACATATCTGGTCAATTTCCTCAAACTTGTTCTGTTTTGCAAAAACTTTTGAGAACGCATATGACATCTCCAAATTCTTTGCACCTATACTCTGTTCACAGGTACACATGTCTGCTGTTGAATCACTAGGTTTCTCATCAACTTAAATCATTTGCAACATTGCTCGAAGAAAAGCTGCATACTTCTTCAGAGAACTCAATAGTTCAAATTCCTCAGCTGAAGAAAATGGCATATGGGAAAAGACCTCAGAAGGGAGGAAAGAAACTAGAAGTCAACACTGCTTTTGAGATCCCTGCTGACATCTATGCAGGGTACTGCAAGCCTGACGAGGAAACTCATGGGAAGGAAACTAAGACTGAGCACAAGGTGCGCATTCAGAAAATCGAATGAAGATGGGCACGGGAATGGAGGGAGTACAGATACGTTACTCCAAAATATATGAAGAAATTTGCTCTAAACCCTCCTTGCCCAAGACCTCCGTTGGCACCTGGACAAAGAGCCAATCCCACGAGCATCAAATGTGGTGAGGATTATGGTGATGAATGGGCCAAGCGGCAAGCTAAGTTGGCCAAACAAGCCAAAGAAGCAGTGAAGAAATTCAATGAAGACTCTGCTGCTGCCGCTGCTGAGGCTTCCACAAGCAAGAAGGCTATGCCTAAGAAGCCTGCTCGCAAACCCTCAAGCTCAGCAATGCCCTCACGGCCAAGCTCATCTATGCCCTCACGGCAAATTCCTCAAGCTGCTCCAGTTCCTCATGTTACAAAACCCTCAGCTCCTCCGGCAAAGTCCTCAGCTCCTGTGCATCTCGCCACTTGCCAAAGGACAACAGGCATCTTAGTTGCCTCAGGAGCTTCTGCAAGTTCTTCAGCCCCTCCTTCTTCAACCGACCCTACTTTGCTGAAGACCAAGGCCACTGCTGGACAAGGCACTAGACCAAGTCCTCACAAGAAGCAAGTAGTCTTTCACATACCGTCAGCTGATGACGAAGCTGATGATGAGGAACTGGAAAATATCATCAAAGACAGACATCAAAGGGCCGCTAGAGCCAAGGGAAGTGATGTGCCCCTTCTATTGGATCCAAAGAAGATCCTGGATTTCGTTGACCTTTGGCACAATGACCCAAACTCACCTTTGCCAGCATTAAACCTCACTCCTGGTCAAAGTCACATGTTGAAGGCTTTCATCTCTGAACAGAAATGGAAATATGAACAAGCCAAAACTGTGAAGAAAGCCCAGTACAAGAAACAACGTTATCTGAAGGACAATGTTGTCACGCTATCGCCTAAACAACTCATCGCTCTGCAATCTGAGATCAAAAAGCTCAGTGATGAATTTGAGGCCTACAAGGCAGAATGGCTGGGAGCCAAAGTCAGATTCATCAAAATGGCGAAGAAATTCACTTCCAATGTTGCTGCTCCAACGCACATTGAAATCCCTCAGGCTGAAGAAACTGCACACCCAACTGAATAACATGCCAGCACCGCTGATGAAAATCAGGATGCTGATGAAACTGCTAGCACCAGGGCTGATGAAGCAATTCCAGACGCTGAAGAAATTGCCAGGGCAACCACTAGTGTTGCGCCTGAAGAACAAGTCAGGCCAGCTGAAGCATTTGAAGCTATGCCTGAAGAAACTGAACAAGTCAGGACAACTGCATCAGTTGTGCCTGAAGAAATTGCTCCAATTTCCTCTGCTCCTCCTGCACCAACGCCAACACCAAGTCCAATTCTTCCTTCTGCTTTGGAAGTGAAGAAAACAAAGACTGCAGAGGGAGCTGCTCTGAAGAAAAGGAAAGCATTTGCTCCCTCAGAATCTTCTGCCCCCAAGAAGGCGAAGATTTTGACAAGCTCACTTGAGAATCCTATTGATGTTGTTTGATACGTCTTGCATTATGGGCTGTTATTTCACATCATGTCACAATACTTATGGCTATCCTCTCTTATTTTAAAAGGTTTACAGGAAGAGGGAGAATGCCGGCAGCTGGGATTCTGGGCTGGAAAAGGAGCAAATATTGGAGACCTATTCTGCACAGCTCAAAAAGTCCTGAAACTCCACGAAAGTCATTCTGGGAATTAATAAAAAATATCCAGTAGAAGAAATACCTGAGGGGGGACACCCACCACCCACGAGGGTGGGGGGCACGCCCCCTGCCTCGTGGGCCACCTAGCAGCCCTCCGTTGCCCATCTTCTTCTATATGAGGTCTTTTACCCAGGAAAAAAAAATCATAAGCAAGCTTACGGGATGAAACTCCGCCGCCACGAGGCGGAACCTTGGCGGAACCAATCTAGGGCTCCGATGGAGCTGTTCTGCCGAGGAAACTTCCCTCCGGGAGGGGGAAATCATCACCATCATCATCAGATCCTCTCATCGGGAGGGGGTTAATCTCCATTAACACTTCCCTCTGGGAGGGGGAAATCATCACCATCATCATCAGATCCTCTCATCGGGAGGGGGTTAATCTCCATCAACATCTTCACCAGCACCATCTCCTCTCAAACCCTAGTTCATCTCTTGTATCCAATCTTTGTACCAAAACCTCAGATTGGTACCTATGGGTTGCTAGTAGTGTTGATTACTCCTTGTAGTTGATGCTAGTTGGTTTATTCGGTGGAAGATCATATGTTCAGATCCTTAATGCATATTAATACCCCTCTGATTATGAACATGAATATGCTTTGTGAGTAGTTACGTTTGTTCCTGAGGACATGGGTGAAGTCTTGATATTAGTAGTCATGTGAATTTGGTATTCGTTCAATATTTGGATGAGATGTATGTTGTCTTTCCTCTAGTGGTGTTATGTGAACATCGACTACATGACACTTCACCATTAGTTGGGCCTAAAGGAAGGCATTGGGAAGTAATAAGTAGATGATGGGTTGCTAGAGTGACAGAAGCTTAAACCCTAGTTTATGCATTGCTTCGTAAGGGGCTGATTTGGATCCATTTGTTTCATGCTATGGTTAGGTTTACCTTAATACTTATTTTGTAGTTGCGGATGCTTGCAATAGGGGTTAATCATAAGTGGGATGCTTGTCCAAGAAAGGGCGGTACCCAAGCACTAGTCCACCCACATATCAAATTATCAAAGTAACGAACGTGAATCATATGAGCGTGATGAAAACTAGCTTGACGATAATTCCCATGTGTCCTCGGGAGCGCTTTTCTCTATATAAGAATTTGTCCAGGCTTGTCCTTTGCTACAAAAAGGATTGGGCCACCTTGCTGCACCTTATTTACTTTCATTGCTTGTTACCCGTTACAAATTATCTTATCACAGAACTATGTGTTACCTACAATTTCAGTGCTTGCAGAGAATACCTTACTGAAAACTGCTTGTCATTTCCTTCTGCTCCTCGTTGGGTTCGACACTCTTACTTATCGAAAGGACTACGATAGATCCCCTACACTTGTGGGTCATCAAGACTCTTTTCTAGCGCCATTGCCGGGGAGTGAAGCACCTTTGGTAAGTGGAACTTGGTAAGGAAACATTTATATAGTGTACTGAAATTTACTGTCACTTGTTACTATGGAAACTAATCCTTTGAGGGGCTTGTTCGGGGTATCTTCACCCCGACCAGTAGAGCAAAGAGTTGCTCCTCAACCTACTGAACCTACTGAAAATGTTTACATTGAAATTCCTTCGGGTATGGTAGAGAAACTGCTAGCTAATCCCTTTGCAGGAGATGGAACATTGCATCCCGATTTACACCTTATCTATGTAGATGAAGTTTGTGGATTATTTAAGCTTGCAGGTATGCCCAATAATGTTATCAAGAAGAAAGTCTTCCCTTTATCTTTGAAGGGAGACGCATTGACATGGTATAGGCTATGTGATGATATGGGATCCTGGGGCTATAAACGATTGAAATTGGAATTTCACCAGAAGTTTTATCCTATGCATCTTGTTCATCATGATCGTAATTACATATATATTTTTTGGCCTCGCGAAGGAGAAAGCATTGCTCAAGCTTGGGGGAGGCTTAATTCAATGTTATATTCATGCCCCAATCATGAGCTCTCAAGAGAAATGATTATTCAAAATTTTTATGCTCGGCTTTCTCTCAATAATCGCTCCATGCTCAATACTTCTTGTGTTAGTTCTTATATGATGAAGACTATTGAATTCAAGTGGGATTTATTGGAAAGAATTAAACGCAACTCTGAAGATTGGGATTCCGACGATGGTAAGGAGTCAGGTATGACACCTAAGTTTGATTGTGTTAAATCTTTTATGGATACCGATGCTTTTCGTGGATTTAGCACTAAATATGGACTTGACTCTGAGATAATAGCTTCTATCTGTGAATCATTTGCTACTCACGTTGATCTCCCTAAGGAGAAGTGGTTTAAATATAATCCTCCCACTGAAGTAAAAGTAGTTGCATCTGTTACAGTTGAAGAAAAGATTATCACTTATAATGATCCTATTGTTCCTACTACTTATGTTGAGAAACCACCTTTCCCTATTAGGATAAAGGATCATGCTAAAGTTTAACTGTGGTTCATAAGAGTAATACTAGAACATATACACCACCTGAGAAAATTAAAGTTGAACCTAGTATTGCTATGGTTAGAGATCTCTTGGCTGATAATATTGATGGGCATGTTATTTATTTTTGTGATGAAGCTGCTAGAATTGCTAGGCCCGATGCTAAGAAACATAGACCTGTTGTAGGCATGCCTTTTATTTCTGTTAAAATAGGAGATCATTGTTATCATGGCTTATGTGATATGGGTGCTAGTGCCAGTGCAATACCTTTTTCCTTATATGGAGAAATTATGCATGATATTGCACCTGCTGAGGTAGAAGAAATTGATGTTACAATTAAGCTTGCCAATAGAGATACTATTTCACCAATTGGGATTGTTAGAGATGTTGAAGTCTTGTGTGGGAAAGTTAAATATCATGCTGATTTTCTTGTTCTTGGTTCCCCACAAGATAGCTTTTGTCCCATTATATTTGGTAGACCCTTCTTGAATACTGTTAATGCTAAGATTGATTGCGAAAAGGATGTTGTTACAATTGGCTTAGGGGATATGTCTCATGAGTTTAATTTTGCTAAGTTTCGTAGACAACCCCATGATAAAGAATTGCCTAGTAAGGATGAAATTATTGGTCTTGCTTCTATTGTTGTGCCTCCTACTGATCTTTTAGAACAATATTTGCTAGACCATGAAAATGATATGTTTATGAATGAAAGAAGGGAGATAGATGAAGTATTCTTTAAACAGGTTCCTATTTTGAAACACAACTTGCCTGTTCAAATCCTAGGGGACCCTCCTCCACCCAAGGGTGATCCTATGTTTGAGCTTAAACTATTACCTGATACTCTTAAATATGATTATCTCGATGAAAAGAAGATATATCATGTTATTATTAGTGCTAACCTTTCAGAGCAAGAAGAGGAAAGATTATTGAAAACTCTGAAGAAGCATTATGCTGCTATTGGATATACTCTTGATGATCTTAAGGGCATTAGTCCCACTTTATGCCAACACAAAATAAATTTGGAAGAAGACGCGAAACCAGTTATTGATCACCAACAACGGTTAAACCCTAAGATGAAAGAAGTGGTAAGAAAGGAATTACTAAAGCTCCTTGAGGCAGGTATAATTTATCCCGTTGCTGATAGTCAGTGGGTAAGTCCTGTCCATTGTGTCCCTAAGAAGGGAGGTATTACTGTCGTTCCTAATGATAAAGATGAATTGATCCCACAAAGAATTATTACAGGTTATAGGATGGTAATTGATTTCCATAAATTAAATAAAGCTACTAAAAAAGATCATTACCCTTTACCTTTTATTGATCAAATGCTAGAAAGACTATCCAAACATACACATTTTTTCTTTCTAGATGGTTATTCTGGTTTCTCTCAAATACCCGTGTCAGCGGAGGATCAAGCAAAGACTACTTTTACTTGCCCTTTAGGTACTTCTGCTTATAGACGTACGCCTTTTGGTTTATGTAATGCACCTGCTACCTTTCAAAGATGCATGATGGCTATATTCTCTAACTTTTGTGAAAAGATTTGTGAGGTATTCATGGATGACTTCTCCATTTATGGATCCTCTTTTGATGATTGCTTGAGCAACTTGAATGAGTTTTGCAGAGATGTGAAGATACTAGTCTTGTTTTGAATTGGGAGAAGTGCCACTTTATGGTTAATGAAGGCATTGTCTTGGGGCATAAAATTTCTGAAAGAGGTATTGAAGTTGATAAAGCTAAAGTTGATGCAATTGAAAAGATGCCGTGTCCCAAGGACATTAAGGGTATAAGAAGTTTCCTTGGTCATGCCGGTTTTTACAGGAGGTTCATTAAGGACTTCTCTAAAATCTCTTGGCCTCTGACTAATTTATTGCAAAAATATATTCCTTTTGTCTTTGGTGATGATTGTGTAGAAGCATTTGAAATACTTAAGAAAGCTTTGATTTCTGCACCTATTGTTCAGCCACCTGATTGGAATTTACCCTTTGAAATTATGTGCGATGCTAGTGATTATGCTGTAGGTGTTGTTCTAGGACAAAGAGTTGATAACAAACTAAATGTTATTCAATGTGCTAGTAAAACTCTAGACACTGCCCAGAGAAATTATGCTACTACTGAAAA
This sequence comes from Triticum aestivum, assembly GCF_018294505.1. Classification (NCBI taxonomy): domain Eukaryota; kingdom Viridiplantae; phylum Streptophyta; class Magnoliopsida; order Poales; family Poaceae; genus Triticum; species Triticum aestivum. The sequence continues at coordinate 457,846,925 of NC_057798.1, read as the reverse complement.
AGAATTCTTAGCAGTTGTATTTGCTTGTGATAAGTTCAGACCTTATATTGTTGATTCTAAAGTAACTATTCACACTGATCATGCTGCTATTAAATATCTTATGGAAAATAAAGATGCTAAACCTAGACTTATTAGACGGGTTCTCTTGCTACAAGAATTTGACTTGCATATTATTGATAGAAAGGGAGCTGAGAACCCCGTTGCAGACAACCTGTCTAGGCTAGAGAATGTACTTGATGACCCACTACCTATTGATGATAGCTTTCCTGATGAACAATTAGCTGTCATAAATGCTTCTAGTACTGCTCCATGGTATGCTGATTATGCTAATTACATTGTTGCTAAATTCATACCACCTAGCTTCACATACCGGCAAAAGAAAAAGTTTTTGTATGATTTAAGACATTACTTCTGGGATGACCCACACCTATATAAAGAAGGAGTAGATGGTGTTATTAGACGTTGTGTACCTGAGCATGAACAGGAACAGATCCTACGCAAGTGTCACTCCGAGGCATATGGAGGACACCATGCTAGAGATAGAACTGCACATAAGGTATTGCAATCCGGTTTTTATTGGCCTACTCTCTTCAAGGATGCCCGTAAGTTTGTCTTGTCTTGTGATGAATGCCAAAGAATTGGTAATATTAGTAGACGTCAGAAATGCCTATGAATTACTCTCTTGTTATTGAACCATTTGATGTTTGGGGCTTTGATTATATGGGACCTTTTCCTGCCTCTAATGGTTATACACATATTTTAGTTGTTGTTGATTATGTTACTAAGTGGGTAGAAGCTATTCCAACTAGTAGTGCTGATCATAACACCTCTATTAAGATGCTTAAAGAAGTTATTTTTCTGAGGTTTGGAGTCCCTAGATATTTAATGACTGATGGTGGTTCACATTTTATTCATGGTGCTTTTCGAAAAATGGTTGCTAAGTATGATGTTAATCATAGAATTGCGTCTCCTTATCACCCGCAGTCTAGTGGTCAAGTAGAATTCAGTAATAGAGAGCTCAAATTGATTTTGCAAAAGACTGTTAATAGATCTAGAAAGAATTGGTCCAAGAAACTTGATGATGCGTTATGGGCTTATAGAACTGCATATAAAAATCCTATGGGTATGTCTCCATATAAAATGTTTTATGGAAAAGCATGTCACTTACCTCTCGAACTTGAACATAAGGCATATTGGGCTATCAAAGAGCTCAATTATGATTTCAAACTTGCTGGTGAGAAGAGGTTATTTGATATTAGCTCACTTGATGAATGGAGAACCGAAGCCTATGAGAATGCCAAACTGTTTAAAGAAAAAGTTAAAAGATGGCATGACAAAAGGATACAAAAGCATGAGTTTAACATAGGTGATTATGTGTTGCTATTCAACTCTCGTTTAAGACTTTTTGTAGGAAAACTTCTCTCTAAATGGGAAGGCCCTTATGTTATCGAGGAGGTCTATCGTTCTGGTGCCATAAAAATCAACAACTTCGAAGGAACAAATCCGAAGGACATTATATCTCAGGTAACCCTATAAATATTGAAACTAATGTTATTGAAATCGTAACCCCGGAGAAATACATAAGGGACACTTTCCAGAACGTTTCAGACTCCGAAAAGGAATAGGTATGTGGTACGGTAAGTAAACCGACTCCAAAATAGTTCTAATAGCAATTTTTCTCCATTTTGGAATATTTAAGAAAATAGGAAAATAAGAAGTAGTCTGGGAAGGACACGATGCATACACGAGGATGGAGGGCGCACCCTACCCCACTGGGCGTGCCCCCTGCCTCATGGGCACCTCGTGTGCTCTCCGGACTCCGTTTTCTGGCACGATACTTCTTTTGGTCGGTAAAAATCCATTATATAATCTCCCAAAGGTTTTTGACCACCGTATCACGCAAATATCCTCTGTCTTTGTTTCGAGTTGTTTTCTGTCAGATTTGTCAAGGCCAATCATCATCACGTCACCCTCCTCCAACAATGAAGACAAGGATGCCTGGCTATTGAAGATAGAGCTGAAGAGGGAAGAATCCGAGGAGATCAACAAGGATGATGGGATCAAGAAGGCCATGGAGGATCAAGCTCCGGCGGTAGAAGAAGAAAACATCCTTCAACCTCTTCCTAACCTCTTTACCCCAACTGAGATTGAAGCTTTCAAGATCATTGAGTTAGCTCGCATCAAAACAAGTATCTCACACAGGAATTTTTTTGTTGAAGGATCATATCGTCGCACTCAAGGGCATTATCCGCAAATTGGAGGAGCTTTTACGCTCGATGTGTGACTATCCACCGTCATCATCACCACCTTCATCACCTCCGAGGACATAATCACATGGGTATGGGCACTCCCCTTGGCAACTACCAAGCTTGGGGGAGGTGCTCCGGTATCGTATCACCATCACACTCCTATCTTTACCGTTTTACTTAGTTCGATCCTTTTGATAATATCTTGATCTAGTAGAATAAAGTTTTGGTATGAATTAGTTTTGAGTTTTGCTTTGTGATCCCTCTATGTAATAGAGTCCGTGAGCTATATATAATATAGATTAGTGTTGAGTCAAGGGCTTTGCTAATAAAAAGAAATCAAGAGACCACATTGATCTTATGGATAGTAATGACTTCACACATAAAGAGTATGATACATAAAAGTTGTTGAGAGTTGGCAAACATAGTTTTGGTCATCGTTGCAATTAATAGGAAGTAATAAAGAAAGAGAGGTTTTCACGTGTAAATATACTATCTTGGACATATTTTATGATTGTGAGCACTCATTTAAGTATGACATGCTAAAGAGTTGATGTTGGACAAGGAAGACAACGTAATGGGTTATGTTTTCTCACATCCCAGTTAAAGTATATTGTCATCGATAATTCAAACATGTTGAGCTTGCCTTTCTCCCTCATGCTAGCCAAATTCCTTGCACCAAGTAGAGATACTACTTGTGCTTCCAAACATCCTTAGACCCAGTTTTGCCATGAGAGTCCACCATATCTACCTATGGATTGAGTAAGATCCTTCAAGTAAGTTGTCATGTTGCATGCAATAAAAATTGCTCTCTAAATATGTATGACTTATTAGTGCAGAGAAAATAAGCTTTATACTATCTTGTGATATGGAAGTAATAAAAGCGATGGACTGCATAATAAAGGTTCATATCACAAGTGGCAATATAAAGTGACGTTCTTTTGCATTAAGATTTCGTGCATCCAACCCTAAAAGCACATGACAACCTCTACTTCCCTCTACGAAGGGCCTATCTTTTGCATTATGCAAGAGTCAAGGTGATCTTCACCTTTCCCTTTTTCATTTTATCCTTTGGCAAGCACCTCGTGTTGGAAAGATCCTGATATATATATATCCAATTGGATGTAAGTTAGCATGAACTATTATTGTTGACATTACCCTTGAGGTAAAAGGTTGGGAGGCAACACTATAAGCCCCTATCTTTCTTTGTGTTCGATTAAAACTCCATAACCATAAGTATTGCGTGAGTGTTAGCAATTGTGAAAGACTAAATGATAGTTGAGTATGTGGACTTGCTGAAAAGCTCTTATGTTGACTCTTTCCTATGTTACGATAAACTGCAATTGCTTCAATGACTGAGATTACAGTTTGTTAGTTCTCAATGAAGTTTCTGATTCATACTTGACATTGTGAATAGATTGTTACTTGAGCATAAGAAATCATATGACAGAATTTATATATGTTGTTGTTATAAGAATGATCATGATGCCCTCATGTCCATATTTTATTTTTATCGACACCTCTATCTCTAAACATGTGGACATATTTTTCGATATCGGCTTCCGCTTGAGGACAAGCGAGGTCTAAGCTTGGGGGAGTTGATATGTCCATTTTGCATCATGCTTTTATATCGAAATTTATTGCATTATGGGCTGTTATTTCACATTATGTCACAATACTTATGGCTATCCTCTCTTATTTTACAAGGTTTACATGAAGAGGGAGAATGTCGGCAGCTGGGATTTTGGGCTAGAAAAGGAGCAAATATTGGAGACCTATTCTGCACAGCTCCAAAAGTCCTGAAACTCCACGAAAGTCATTTTGGGAATTAACAAAAAATAACCAGTGGAAGAAATACCTGAGGGGGGCCACCCACCACCGACGAGGGTGGGGGGCGCGCCCCCCTACCTCGTGGGCCACCTGGCCGCCCTCCGTTGCCCATCTTCTGCTATATGAGGTCTTTTACCCTGGAAACAATCATAAGCAAGCTTACGGGACGAAACTCCGCCGCCATGAGGCGAAACCAATCTAGGGCTCCGGCGGAGTTGTTCTGCCGGGAAAACTTCCCTCCGGGAGGGGGAAATCATCACCATCATATTCACCAAGGATCCACTCATCGGGAGGGGGTCAGTCTCCATCAACATCTTCACCAACACCATCTTCCCTCAAACCCTAGTTCATCTCTTGTATCCAATCTTTGTACCAAAACCTCAGATTGGTACCTGTGGGTTTCTAGTAGTGTTGATTACTCCTTGTAGTTGATTCTAGTTGGTTTATTCGGTGGAAGATCATATGTTCAGATCCTTAATGCATATTAATACCCCTCTGATTATGAATATGAATATGCTTTGTGAGCAGTTACGTTTGTTCCTGAGGACATGAGTGAAGTCTTGCTATTAGTAGTCATGTGAATTTGGTATTCGTTCGATATTTTGATGAGATGTATGTTGTCTTTCCTCTAGTGGTGTTATGTGAATGTCGACTACATGACACTTCACCATTATTTGGGCCTAGAGGAAGGCATTGGGAAGTAATAAGTAGATGATGGGTTGCTAGAGTGACAGAATCTTAAACCCTAGTTTATGCGTTGCTTCGTAAGGGGCTGATTTGGATCCACTTGTTTCATGCTATGGTTAGGTTTACCTTTGAAAGATCATGGATGTTGCCTAGAGGGGGGGGGGGTGAATAGGCACTTTAAAATAATTATTGTTTAGGCTTGAACAAATGCGGAATAAACCTAGCGGTTAATTTGTCAAGCACAAAACCTACAACAACTAGGCTCACCTACATGCACCAACAACTTATGATAAGCAAGATAAACTACTAGGTGATAGCAAGATATATGACAAGAAACAGTATGGCTATCACAAAGTAAAGTGCATAAGTAAAGAGCTCGGGTAAGAGATAACCGAGGCACGCGGAGACGACGATGTATCCCCAAGTTCACACCCTTGCGGATGCTAATCTCCGTTTGGAGCGGTGTGGAGGCACAATGCTCCCCAAGAAGCCACTAGGGCCACTGTAATCTCCTCACGCCCTTGCACAATGCAAGATGCTGTGATTCCACTAAGGGACCCTTGAGGGCGGTCACCGAACCCGTACAAATGGCAACCCTTGGGGGTGGTCACCGAACCCGTACACTTTGGCAACCCTTGGGGGCGGTCACCGGTACCCGTCAAAATGCTCGAGGCGATCTCCACAACCTAATTGGAGACCCCGACGCTTGCCCAGAGCTTTACACCACAATGATTGAGCTCCGAACAACACCAACCGTCTAGGGCGCCAAGGCACCCAAGAGGAACAAGCTCTAGGGTGTCCAAACACCCAAGAGTAACAAGCTCAAGGGTACCAAGTACCCAAGAGTAATAAGCTTCTCAACTTGTAACTTCCACGTATCACGTGGAGAACTCAAACCGATGCACCAAATGCAATGGCAATGGCACACGGAGTGCCCAAGTCCTTCTCTCTCAAATCCCACCGAAGCAACTAATGCTAGGGAGGAAGATGAGAGGAAGAACAAGAAGGAGAACACCAAGAACTCCAAGATCTACATCCAAGGGGTTCCCCTCACATAGAGGAGAAAGTGATTGGTGGATCTAGATCTCCTCTCTCTTTCCCTCAAAAACTAGCAAGAATCCATGGAGGGATTGAGATTTAGCAAGCTCGAAGAAGGTCAACAATGGGGGAAGAACACAAGCTCAAAAGGATAAGGTTGAATGGGGAAGAAGACCCCCTTTTATAGGAGCTCCCGAATCCAACCGTTATGTGCTCAGTCCGCGCACGAGCGGTACTACCGCTCAGGGGAGCGGTACTACCGCCCGGGCGGTAGAACAGAGAGAGTGGAGCAAAACAGAGGGTGAGGCAGAGCCGTACGAGCGGCACTACCGCTGGAGCCAGCGGTACTACCATTGGCCGCAGCGGTACTGCCGCTTGGCCCAGCGGTACTAGGGGCGGTGGTAGCCGTGGTACTACCACACACGAGCGGTACTACCGCTCCTACTGCTGCTACTACTGCCGCTGAACCCGACACGAGAAAAGCACGTCTCAAGTCGAGGCGGTACCAGCACGGAACCAGAGCCGTACTACCGCTTATGGCCATGGGCGGTACTACCGCTGTGGGACAGCGGTACTACTGCTTGTGGCGATACGCGGTACTGCCACTCCGGTTTAGCGGTACTACCGCAGGTGCCAACCTTATGCCAATTCCACGAAAACAAGTACACTCCAAGGAAAACCAGAGGAGGTATGCCTAACAAAAAGAGGAGAGAAACCTCCAACAGAGAAGAACCGGCAGAAACTCCAACATCGAAAACATCATAGACGATGCATGTGAACTCCATTTTCGATGAACTCGAGCTTGTCATCAAGATGACCATAAGCTCCAAAACTCACAAAGACAAACCAAACAAGAACCAAGAAAGATGATGCAAGGATGCAATGGTTTGAGATCTCTACGAATGATATGATCAAGTTACTCATCGAGAGCCCCCCTTGATAGTACGTCAATCGATCCTAAAACCCGGTCTCCCAACTACCATCATGAGACCGGTAAAATAGAAAACCTATCAAGGGCAAACCTTTGCCTTGCACATGGTCCACTTGAGCTAGATGATGACGATCTTGACTCCCTCAAGTTGGACCACCTTTCTTGATTGCGTTGGCTTGATGAAGACTAGTTGATTTCTCCCCCATACTCCACTATGGGTGAGCCACTCTTTCGCACATCTTCACAAGTCCATTGTCACCACAATTTACGGCAATCTTCAAGCATTTGATCTCTTCGTGATGCTTCACTTGAACTTGCACACCACAACCTAACCCCACAAAGAACTCTCACGAAGATCATGGGTTAGTGCACAAAGCGTAATTGACAAATGCTTACCATACCATGGGATCGCTTGATCCCTCTCGGTACATCTTCTATGCTTTGTGTGTTGATCAACTTGATTCACTCTTTGACTTAGTCTTGATCAACCTCTCACATGACCAATCTTTAGGTAATTCCCTGAATGGCACCTTGGTCATCACAAACTCTCCTTGAAACCAACAAATGGACTCCAAGAAAAGCCTATGGACAAATCCTTCAAATAAAACTCAAGGCAACCATTAGTCCATAGAAATTGTCATCAATTACCAAAACCAAACATGGGGGCACCACATGTTCTTTCAACCTTAATACTTCTTTTGTAGTTGCAGATGCTTGCAATAGGGGTTAATCATAAGTGGGATGCTTGTCCAAGAAAGGGCAGTACCCAAGCACCGGTCCACCCAATATCAAATTATCAAAGTAACGAACGCGAATCATATGAGCATGATGAAAACTAGCTTGACGATAATTCCCATGTGTCCTCGGGAGCGATTTTCTCTATATAAGAATTTATCCAGGCTTGTCCTTTGCTACAAAAAGGATTGGGCCACCTTGTTGCACCTTATTTACTTTCATTGCTTGTTACCTGTTACAAATTATCTTATCACAAAACTATCTGTTACCTACAATTTCAGTGCTTGCAGAGAATACCTTACTAAAAACCGCTTGTCATTTCCTTCTGCTCCTTGTTGGGTTTGACACTCTTACTTATCGAAAGGACTATGATATATCCCCTACACTTGTGGGTCATCATTGTTACTCTCTCAATCATGTCATCAAAGGAAATCATTGCTTTTGGTGAAGATTATGAGATTCCAAGTGAATCTGATGAAGAAAATCCTTCTGCTGCTTTGACAGAGCAGATGGATGAATAAATTGAAGTGGACACTCTCACTTCAACTCCTCAGGTATCATCGCCCATGCCTCAGTTCATAGCTGAAGAGGTAGGCATTGAAGAAATGGAAGAAGATGAAGATGTGGACATTGGGATCACCACACCTGTGATGAATGATGACTTTTGGGAAAGTCAGCACCCCAACTCTCCTCTGTTCACACCACTTCAAAAAATTCCTCAGTCCCTAGTACTTACTGAAGTTAAAATGGGCTCTGATGAAATTCACAATGCTCCTTCCATTCCTGAAGAAATTCCAGCCACTAGTGCTGATGACAAAGCTGCTGAAGAAATGGAAACCCAGGCTGCTATTGAAGCAGAAACTGAAATTCCTCAGCCCGCGGCTCCAGAGATTGAGATTCCTCAGGTTGTGCTGCAATTGACTGATACTCCTCAGCCGAAGCCAAAGAATCCATTCTCGAAGACGCCAAAATTCAAGGCTCTTCCATGAGCATGTGTTCTTCGCCGACTACAACCCTTATGACTCTGCTCGTCTTAGAAGGAAGCATTTCTGGATAGCCAGCCAAGCAAACTTCTATTCTTCACTGCTTTTCAATAAGGACAAAGTCTTCGATCATGCGCATATTCCTCATGTGGATATGGAATCGCTGCTGTGCTTCACACGAGTCCTCAGTGTTCCTCATGACGCTGGATTGCTAAACTTCTGCACAGATATATGTGACTGGAATGAAGAACTCATTCTTCAGCTCTATGCAACGCTGCACATCACCGGCAATGCTGAAGATGTGAACTCTTGGGTGTTGGACTGGATGACAGAGAACACTCACTTCAAAGCACTGGCCTCTGAATTGCTTCATGCCCTGCCTATCAGTCCTCCCCTTGAAGGTGCATGTATTATCTATCATGAAACTAAACTGTCTGATCACTTCATGCAAGTTTTGATGAAGCCGTTGAAGCCCGGTCAAGCCTCATGGACAAAATTCCTCGTGAAGGAATTGCTATATGTACCACGGACTGTCTATCACATTCTGACCAAGACACTAAGTCCTATGAAAGGCCATGACTCAAATGATGAAGAAGTTGTTATCATCATGAAGAATGTGCTATTCAATATCATGCATGGTATCCCAATAAACTACCATGACTTCTTCATGAGGAATCTAGCAAATGTTGCACTGTCTCCCTTTGAATTGAAGCCTTACGCTCCCTGGATTATGAGATTCCTCAGATCAGGGTCTTCAATCAACTACAAGGCTGATACACTCAACCATGGCAGTTACTTGCCCCCTATTGAAGTCCTCAAGCGGACATTTTCCTCAGCTAATGAAAAGGGCAAGGCCACTGCAATTGTTGATGAGGTCATTCGTCCATTGGATGGGCAGTTCCGCAAAGATGCATCGTATTCCACCAATGATGACTCTACCACTCATGATTCTGCCGCCAATGCATCGAAGCAAAGTCCTCAAGCCACAGCTCCAAGGGTGATTATTGATCGTGAGCTTCTCCTCAGTCTTCATCAGAAGGTCGATCGCAACCATAAATGGGTCAAGCGTCAGTTTGGTTCGATTCTTCACAACATGACTACTACACACAATACAGTGAAGAAGAACCACTACTACCTCCATGAAGTTTTTGATCGCACCTGGGCTGTTCTGACTCATCTCTACAGTGATGAAGATCTTAAGCAAATGGGCTTCAAGCAGGACTTCAGCTGGTCTAAGCCTCCGGCGAAGAAATTCAAGAAAGTCAAAGTTCCTCCCTTGGTGCCCAGCTCATATTCTTCATCGTGCGAGACGGATGAAAATGAAGACTTGGATGACACTGCGGCAGGCCTTACTCCAACAACCAACCCCAACAACGCTGGCGCTCCTCCATCAATTTTGTGATGAAATTCTTCAGGGGCGTTAGTCCTCATTTTTCGTCCCTTTTGGTCATTTGATGACAAAGGGGGAGAAATTTGAGTTAGTCTTCAAGCGGGTTTAACTATATGGGCGTTTTTTTGTTAAGTTGCAACTCTTGCTCTTCTTAAGTGTTTGTTGATTGAGTTGTAAACTTAAGTCCGGTGGTGACTTGATACTTTTGATCTGTTTTTCTACATGCTATTTCCTCATATGTACGTATAATCCATGGACTCAACATTAGTCAAAAAGAAATCACATACTTATTGCAAATATCTATTAGTCATTGAACGAAGTACTACACACATGCTCCTAGGTGGATAGATTGGTAGGAAAAGACCATCGCTCGTCCCCGACCGCCACTCATAAGGAAGACAACCAATGAATACCTCATGCTCCAAACCTGATACACAACAGTTACCATACGTGCATGCTACGGGACTCACAAACCTCAACACAAGTATTTCTCACATTCAAAATTACTCTATTAGAATGACTCGAATATCACCATCTTCATATCTGAAAACAATCATCAAGAATCAAACTTCTCATAGTATTCAATGCACTTCATATGAAAGTTTTTATTATATCCCACTTGGATGCCTATCATATTAGGACTAGTTTTATAACCAAAGAAAATTACCATGCTATTCTAAAAGACTCTCAAAATAATATAAGTGAAGCATGAGAGTTCAACAATTTCTATAAAACAAAGCCATCGCCGTGCTCTAAAAAGATATAAGTGAAGCACTAGAGCAATATTGCCTAGCTCAAAAAATATAAGTGAAGCACATAGAGTATTCTAATAAATCATGATTCATGCGTGTCTCTCCCAAAAGATGTGTACAGCAAGGATGATTGTGATAAACTAAAAAGAAAAGACTCAAATCATACAAGACGCTCCAAGCAAAACACATCATGTGGTGAATAAAAATATAGCCTCAAGTAAAGTTACCGATAGACGAAGACGAAAGAGGGGATGCCTTCTGGGGCATCCCCAAGCTAAGGCTTTTGGTTTTCCTTGAATTTTACCTTGGGGTGCCTTGTGCATCCCCAATCTTAGGCTCTTGCCACTCCTTATTCCATAGTCCATTAAATCCTTACCCAAAACTTGAAAACTTCACAACACAAAACTCGAGAGAAAATCTCATGAGCTCCGTAAGTATAAGAAAATAAATCACCACTTTAAGGTACTGTTGAAAACTCATTATTTATTTATATTGGTGTAATATATACTGTATTCCAACTTCTCCGTGGTTCATACCCCTCGATACTACCCATAGATTCATAAAATAAGCAATCAACACGTGAAAAACAGAATCTGTCAAAAACAGACCAGTCTGTAGTAATCGGTAACTCTCGAATACTTCTGTAATTCTAAAAATCCTAAAAAATTGGGAAAACCTGAGAAATTTGTGTACAAATACAGAGCAAAAAGAATCAGATCAAAATCACGTTTCTGTGAATTTTAAAAACTAATTTACTAAGCGCAAAAGTTTCTGATTTTCAGCAGGATCAACACAACTATCACCGTAAGCTATCCTAAAGGTTTAACTTGGCGCAAACAGTAATTAAAGCATAAAACCACATATAACCAGAGGCTATATGATTTATTTATTACTCCCTCCATCCCAAAATAAGTGTCTTGAGCTTAGTATAAATTTGTACTAGAGCTAGTACAAAGTTGAGACACTTATTTTGGGACGGACGGATACTAAACAGAAAGGAAATATATTGGGTTTTCTCCCAACAAGCTCTTTTCTTTAAAGCCTTTTAGCTAGGCATTAATAATTTTAATGATGCTCACATGAAAGATTGCAATTGAAACACAAGGTGAGCATCATGTAGCATGTGAAAAACACATCTAAGTCTAACATACTTCCTATGCATAGGCATTTTCTAAGCAAATAAATTATCAAGGGAAGCAAAAACTAGCATATGCAAGGAAGAAGAAAGAGACGATAGCAATCTCAACATGGAGAGAGGTAATTTAGTGACATGAAAATGTCTACAACCATTTTTCCTCTCTAGTAATTATTACATGTAGGATCATAAGGAAATTCAACAATATAGCTATCACATAACATATTCTCAACACGATCCACATGCATGCGAAGTTGACACTCTTCCAAAATAGTGGGATTAACATTAAATAAAGTCATGACCTCTCCAAACCCACTTTTAATATTATTTCAAACACTAATATCAATCTCATATTCATCATGGGGCTTAAATAAATTTTCAAGATCATAAGAAGAATCACCCCAATCATGATCATTGCAACAAGTAGTGGATATAGCAAGACTAGCATCCCCAAGCTTAGGGTTTTGCATATCATTAACACAATTGGCATTAATAGAATTTATAGTAACATCATTGCAATCATGCATTTTATTAAAAGATCTATCGTGAATCACTTCATAAAGCAATTCATCACAATTTTCAGAATCACGAATTTCAAGCAAAACCTCATAAAGATAATCTAGTGCACAAAACTCACTAGCAATTGGTTCATCATAATTGGATCTGTTCAAAAGATTAGCAAGTGGATGAGGATCCATAAACTTATATTTTTAGCAAGCGAAGATGCAGGCAAATAGAGGGCACATGGTAACACAAGCGAACAAAAGATCGAACGGAAGAAGGGCGAAGAAAAGGGAGAATCTTTTCCAAAATTGTTTTAGAAGTGGGGGAGAGGAAAATGAGAGGCGAATGGCGAATAATGTAATGCAAGGGAGAAGAGTTTATGACGGGTACTTGGTTTGGCTTGACTTGACGTAGATCTCCCCGGCAACGGCGCCAGAAATCCTTCTTGCTACCTCTTGAGCTTGCGTTGGTTTTCCCTTGAAGAGGAAAGGGTGATGCGGCAAAGTAGCGTAAGTATTTCCCACAGTTTTGAGAACCAGGGTGTCAATCCAGTAGGAGACAACGCACAAGTCACTAAATAACTGCACAAACAATCAACTACTTGCACCCAACGCGATAAAGGGGTTGTCCATCCCTTCACGGTCACTTACAAAAGTGAGATCTGATAGAGATAGATAAAGTATAAAGTAAATATTTTTGGTATTTTTTATTTATAGATTGGAAAGTAAAGATTGCAAAATAGTAGATCGGAAACTACTAAGATGTAAAATAGATTCAATTATATGGAAAACAGACCCGGGGGCCATAGGTTTCACTAGTGGCTTCCCTCAAGATAGCAAATATTATGGTGGGTGAACAAATTACTGCCGAGCAATTGATAGAAAAGTGCATAGTTATGGCGACATCTAAGGCAATGATATTTAACATAGGCATCACGTCCGTGTCAAGTAGACCGATTCTTGCCTGCATCTACTACTATTACTCCACATATCAACCGCTATCCAGCATGCATCTAGAGTATTCAGTTCATAAAGAATGGAGTAACACATTAAGTAAGATGACATGATGTAGAGGAATTAATTCAAGCAATATGATGAAAACCCCATATTTTTATCCTCGATGTCAACAATACAATACGTGCCTTGCTGCCCCTACTATCACTGGGAAAGGAAACCGCAAGATTGAACCCAGAGCTAAGCACTTCTCCGTTGCAAGAAAGATCAATCTAGTAGGCCAAACTAAACCGATAATTCGAAGGGACTTACAAAGATATCAAATCATGCATATAAGAATTCAGAGAAGAATCAAATAATATTCATAGATAATCTGATCATAAATCCACAATTCATCAGATCTCGGCAAACACACCGCAAAAGAATATTACATCGAATAGATCTCCAAGAACATCAAGGAGAACATGGTATTGAGAATCAAAGGGAGAGAAGAAGCCATCTAGCTAATAACTATGGACCCAAAGGTGTGTGGTAAACTACTCACGCTTCATCGGAGAGGTAATCGTGTTGACATAGAAGCCCTCTATGATCGAATCCCCCTCCTGCAGGACGTCGGAAAAGGTCCCTAGATGGGATCTCACGGGTATAGAAGGTTGCGGCAGTGGAAAAGTGGTTTTGTGGCTCTCCTGGATGTTTTCCGGGTATAAGAGTATATATAGGCGAAGGAACTAGCTCAGGGGAGCTACGAGGGGCCCACGAGGTAGGGGGCGCGCCCTCCTGCCTCGTGGCCGCCTTGTTGCGTCACTGACTTCATCTCCAAGTCTTTTGGTTTCCTTTCGGCCCAAGAAATATCATCGCGAAGGTTTCATTCCGTTTGGACTCTGTGTGGTATTCCTTTTCCGCGAAACTCTAAAATAGGCAAAAAAACATAAACTAGCACTGGGCCCTCGGTTAATAGGTTAGTCCTAAAAATAATATAAAATAGCATATAAATGCCTATTGAACATCCAAAACAGATAATATAATAGCATGGAACAATCAAAAATAATAGATACATTGGAGACATATCAAGCATCCCCAAGCTTAATTCCTGCTCGTCCTCGAGTAGATAAATGATAAAAATAGAATTTTTTATGTGGAATGCTACCTAACATATTTATCCATGTAATTTTCTTTATTGTGGCATGAATGTTCAGATCCGAAAGATTCAAAACAAAAGTTTAATATTGACATAAAAACAATAATACTTCAAGCATACTAACGAGGCAATTATGTCTTCTCAAAATAACATGGCCAAAGAAAGCTTATCCCTACAAAATCATATAGTTTGGCTATGCTCCATCTCCGTCACACAAAATACTCAAATCATGCACAACCCCGATGATAAGCCAAGCAATTATTTCATAGTTTGATGTTCTCAAACCTTTTCAACTTTCAGGCAATACATGAGTGTGAGCCATGGACATAGCACTATGGGTGGAATAGAATGGTTGTTGTGGAGAAGACAAAAAGAGGGAGATGGTCTCATATCAACTAAGCGTATCAATGGGCTATGGAGATGCCCATAAATAGATATCAATATGAGTGAGTAGGGATTGCCATGCAACGGATGCATTAGAGCTATAAATGTATGAAAGCCCAAAAAGAAACTAAGCGGGTATGCATCCAACTTGCTTGATCATGAAGACCTAGGGAATTTGAGGAAGCCCATCATTGGAATATACAAGACAAGTTCTATAATGAAAAATTCCCACTAGTATATGAAAGTGAAAAAATAAGACACTCTCTAACATGAAGATCATGGTGCTACTTCAAAGCACAAGTGTGGAAAAAGGATAGTAACATTGCCCCTTCTCTCTTTTTCTCTCCTTTTTTTTTGATTGGCTTCTTTGGCCTCCTTTTTTTATTGGCTTCTTTGGCCTCTCTTTTTTCTTTCTCACATGGGACAATGCTCTAATAATGATGATCATCACACTTTCTATTTACTTACAACTCAAAAAAACATAACTCAATGCTTAGAACAAAATATGACTATGTGAATGCCTCCGGTGGTGTACCGGGATGTGCAATGAATCAAGAGTGACATGTATGGAAGAATTGTGAAAGGTGGCTTTGCCACAAATACGATGTCAAGTACATGATCATGCAAAGCAATATGACAATAATGAAGCGTGTCATAATAAACGGAACGGTGGAAAGTTGCATGGCAATATATCTCGAAATGGCTATGGAAATTCCATAATAGGTAGGTATGGTGGCTGTTTTGAGGAAGGTAATGGTGGGTGTATGGTACGAGCGAAAGTTGCGCGGTACAAGAAAGGCTAGCAATGGTGGAAGGGTGAGAGTGCGTATAATCCATGGACTCAACATTAGTCAAAAAGAACTCACATACTTATTGCAAAAATCTATTAGTCATTGAACGAAGTACTACGCGCATGCTCCTAGGGGGATAGGTTGGTAGGAAAAGACCATCGCTCATCCCCGACAGCCACTCATAAGGAAGACAATCAATGAATACCTCATGCTCCAAATTTGTTACACAACGGTTACACAACGGGACTCACAAACCTCAAAACAAGTATTTCTTCACAATTACCCTATTAGCATGACTCTAATATCACCATCTTCCTATCTCAAAACAATCATCAAGAATCAAACTTCTCATAGTATTCAATGCACTTCATATGAAAGTTTTTATTATATCCCACTTGGATGCTGTCGGTGTACAAAAGTAGGGGCTCTGCTTTTGACCCTTTTACTTGTGCACGGGCAGTCAGAGCATGCCGCCACAGCCACGCATAACAGGGCAGGAAAGGGAAGCCAGAGAGAAGCCGAAGGCACAAGACAAACAAAGCAACGACAAGGACCAAGGCCACAAAGATCAGATGGACGGAGCAGGTTTCCCCGGCAAGGACCCTTGCCGGGGCAGCCTCAACGGCCCCGGCAAGACCCTTGCTGGGGGAGCTTGCCCCCACCAGCCGAGCGAGCCACCTTTGAGCCCACCAATGCTAGACAAACGCGTCAGGACAGGGCTCGGGAGGCACCTCCGTGGTGGCATGCAGATCTTTGTAAAGACATAGAATGCTGAAGATCAAATGAGGATAGGAAGGCAACTATCCTCACCGAAGAAACCCACAAGACCCCCGGCAAGATCCTTGCCCAGGAAGCCAGCGCGCCACGGCCACCACCGCGCCACCTCAGCTGCCTGCCTGCCTACATGGCACCGCATGCATCGCTGACCAGGGCACGTATCGAAGCAAGGAGGAGTGGCGACGGACGGGACGGGCCTCGCCCCCGTCCCCGATAAAGCGAAGGGACACCTAAGCCTCGCATTAAATGTGCCTTGTCCTGTAATACCAACGATAAGCTCGCAACGCTGCAGCACTTTCCACCTCCTGTGTGCCATTGTGGCAACCCCTTTCGCCTATAAAAGGAGGCCCATGGCGCATGGGAGAAGGATTCGGCTCTTTCGAACCTCGCAGCACCTAGAGCTAGTTCGAGAGCTCAAGAACACTAAATACATCCAGCAAAGAAGGATCGTAGGGTTTTACGCATCTTTGCGGCCCGAACCTGGGTAAATCCCCCTTGTGTTGTCTGCTAGTCCCGCTCTTCTCACGATCCCCGCGCCCCGCAACCGTTGAAGGGATTCCAGTGATCCCATAGGTGTCGTTTCCCACCGACATCTTTGGCGCGCCAGGTAGGGGGTGCAATTGTAAGAATCTGATCTAGCAGTTGGCCTAGCTATTCTTCATCGCCATGGCTCCTAAGAAAAAGAAGACCACGACGATCAGTTCATCCGGAACCAGGTTGGTACTGGCGCGGACCGGTAGCGGGCCAGTCACGGAGAGAACCCGTGGCGTGGCCCGCGAACATCCACATCGCCCTGATGGTCCAGGCCTGGCGAGCAGCGTCGTTCGCGCGCCGGGCGACGAGCCACCAATCACGGGCTCCAGAGGTGGAGTCAGGCCCCCCACAGGCGGCGTGGGGCTCTCCAGGGGCGCCGCCGTCCCGCCAGATGGTGGCGCGGCGATCTCCAAGACGCCAACACCGGCACCCACGGCGCGCTCTTCCCAGGTTGTGCGCGATGAGCAGCTTCACCTTCTCGGTGACCCTACGCGCTGCCCTGGGAAGAGTCCCGTGCGCCCATCACATGAAGAAGAGGGCCAGCATGCACGCCGAGGTGCTGATGGAGGTGGCGAACGGCTGCGGAGCCGTGACGCAGCTCCTTCTAACGTGGTTAGGAGTCGAGGCGCATCGCGGTCCACCCACGCCAGCGGAGGCCCTAGCACGCGCGCAGCTGCTCCTCGATTTTTCTCCCACCGCGAACAAGCTCGACGAATGGAGGGCCACCGTCCGGAGCCTCGTCGGCATCGCCAACAACGATGAGTTGCAGCCGGCAGGACCCGTAGGCCGTCGCTCCACCGGGCCACCGCATGCCAGCGGAGACCGTGTTGGAGGCGATGCAGCCACGGTGCGCTCCCCTCCTCCATCCCAGCCACCCCGGGCGTCGGTTTGTCCGACCCGCGCACCAACCGTGATCAGCGTCAAGTCCTTCGAGAGCAGGCTCATGAGGATGCTCAAACTACGATCGAGCGCCGACGAGACGCGCGCCACTAGTCAGACAGGCGGGCAGGGTCTGCGACGGACCACCCAGTGCCGGGAGGCTATGGTGGCCTACCCTATGAGGTGGGTTGTCTGGCTTTCACCCGTGAGCTGCGGCAGTTCCAGTGGCCCTCCCACCGTACGTTCAAGCCCGACGTTGGCGAGAAGTACAACGACAAGACTCGCCCGTCAGAGTTCCTCAGCATTTACACCATCGCGATGCAAGCTGCTGGGCCCCGTGACGATAAGGTGCTTGCCAACTACTTCCCATTGGCACTCAAGCCTAATGTTATGTCATGGTTGATGCACTTTCCGGTGGATACCATCTCTTCTTGGGCGGATCTGTGCCATGAGTTTGTTGGCGCCTTTACCAGAGGTCACCAGGCTCATGGCCAGGCGAGTGATTTACACATCATCCCCCAGAAGGAAGGGGGAACTTGCGCAAGTACATCCAAAGGTTCAGCCGAGTGCAGTACAACATCCCCGACGTTCATCCTGCCGTCGTGATCAGTGCATTCCATCAGAATGTGCGCAATCATAAGATGCGTGAAGAGCTGGCGATGAACAAGGTCAGAGATGTGGCCGAACTTTATGTTCTGGCTGATCAGTGCGCTCGTGCTGAAGAGGGAAGGAAGTACCCCAGCGAAGACGCCGGTGCGGAAACCGACTCCACGGATGACACCGCCACCCCTGCGAAGAAGGGCCGGCGCCGTAACAGGAAGCGCAGGAGCAAGACCGTGCTTGCCGTTGAGGGATCCGACGATACCGGCACCACCAAGAAACCCAAGGCAAGTGACCCCTGCAAGGAGGTTGCTAGGTGTGCTGCTTGCCGGGCCTTGGCGGCTGCCGATAAGCCAGGGGGCTCCGACAAGCAGTATTGCAAGATCCACCGCACTAAGGGCCATGACCTCCAAAACTGCCGATAGGTAGAGCTGCTCGCCGAGAAGCAAAAAGCCGAGTATGAGCGGCGGGACAAGGAGAAAGGCCCAGATGGTGCCGAGGGATCCGGCAAGAAACGTGGCGGCCAAGGAGGCTGCCGTGACAAGGATAACCAGCAAGAGAGGCCCGCCTGGGGCTGCGACAAGAAGCAGGAAGACGATGATCAAGACGAGGACGATGAGTCCGGCGACCATGAGTTTCAGAAAGCCACAAAGGCCGTGTGCGTCGATGGTGGCGCCTCGCTGCATACGTCCCACCGCCAACTCAACCAGTGGGCGCGTGAGATCAAGGCGGTGGAGCCATCATTCGACACACGAAAGCCGCTGAAATGGTCCAGCATGCCCATCATCTTTGACACCGAGGACCCCCCTGACCGCACCACTGCGGTCGGGTGCTTGCCGTTGTTGGTTTCACCAACAATCCGCAACCTCAAGGTGACAAAGATGTTGGTTGACGGCGGGGTTGGCCTGAACTTGATCTCGCCTGTTGTGGTCAGAAGGCTGCAGATCCCCAATGGAGACCTCGATGAGACGGGCACGTTCCAAGGGGTTTACCCGGGGAGGAGCCAACCAAAGGGAAAGGTCACACTGCCCGTGACATTCGGAGGCGAGCTGAACCACAGGATGGAAAGGATTGTTTTCGATGTAGCCGAGATCCCCTTGCCTTACAACGGGATCCTCGGCCGCCTGGCACTAGCCAAGTTCATGGCGGCTTCACACTACGCCTACAACATGCTGAAGATGCCTGGGCTGATGAACATCATCACTGTCCCCTCTGACAAGAAAGATGCGCTGATCCGCGCCGACCAACTCTATCGGGAAGCAGTTGCAGCAGTTGCCGCTAAGGCACCTGCTCCTGCCGACGGAGCCCGGGGGAGAAGGACACCGGCGAGACCCCTCGCACCCACTCCGGTAAGCACACCTCTTCAGGGTGTGGGTGCTTCCGTTGAGAACGTGCCAGAGAGCTCCACCGGCAACAGCAAGAAGTCCAGACCTACACCACCAGAGACCAAGAAGGTGCCCGTCAAGGAGGACGGCACGGGGGGAGCTTTCACCATAAGCTCCACCCTCGATGACAAATAGGAAAGCGAGCTCGTCACCTTCCTGCGGGGGAATGTCGATGTGTTTGCATGGCAAGCCTCCGACATCCCCGACGTTCCCAGGGAGGTGATTGAGCACCACCTTGTTGTCTGTCCTCATGCGCGGCCTGTCAAGAAGAAGATCAGGAAGCAAGCTCTGGAGAGGCAGGAGTTCATCATGGAGGAAATCAGAAAGCTAGAGGCAGCAGGCTTGGTGAGAGGAGTACTCCATCCGACGAGGTTGGCCAACCCGGTAGTGGTGTGCAAGGCAAATGGAAAGTGGAGGCTGTGTATTGACTACACAGACATCAATAAGGCCTATCCAAAGGATCCCTTCCTGTTACCGCGCATCGACCAGATTGTTGACTCCATGGCTGGATGTGACCTGTTATCATTCCTTGACGCCTACTCAGGATACGACCAGATCTTCATGACGAAAGAGGATGAGGAGAAGACAGCATTCATCACCCCATGTGGTATGTATTGCTTTTTACGGATACCTTTCGGGTTGAAGAGTGCTGGCTCAACCTTTGCCAGAGCAGTCCAAATTGGTTTTGAGCCCCAGCTACATAGAAATATGGAAGCTTACATGGATGACATAGTGGTCAAAACCAAGGACAAAGCGACCCTTGTGCAAGATCTGGAGGAAACTTTCGGGAACCTGCGCAAGATCAACCTCAAATTGAACCCTGAGAAGTGTGTCTTCAGTGTCCCGTCTGACAAGCTTCTCAGATTCTTTGTGTCCCAGCGCGGGATTGAAGCAAACCCGGATAAGATCAAGGCCATCGAGAAAATTGAGGCACCCAAACGGATCAAGGACGTGCGTCGGCTCACTGGCTGCGTTGCTGCCATGAGTCGGTTCATTTCCAAGTCCGCGGAGCATGTCCTTCCTTTTTTTCAAGATCTTGGAGAAGGCAGGGTCAATGGAGTGGACCCCAGAGGCCGAGGCAGTGCTGCAGGATTTGAAGAGATACCTCTCCTCTACCACAGTGTTGGTCGCTCCCAAACCACAAGAACCGTTGCTGCTTTATCTAGCGGCAACAAATTAGGTGGTTAGCGCCACACTAGTGGCACAGAGAGAGGTCGACGAGAAGGCAGCGGCAGCGGCAGAGCCGATAGATGGCAAACCGAAACCCTCTCCGGCAGGGCTCGATCCCGGCAAGATTGAGTCCCCGGCAGGGGCTGGCGCCAGTGCGACAGGACCCACGCGACCGGGTGAAGAGGCGCAGAAGAAGAAAATGGTGCAGCACCCAGTGTACTTCGTCAGCTCCCTCTTGCAGGGGGCTAGGTCGAGGTACTCAGGTGTGCAAAAGCTGCTCTTTGGCCTCCTTATGGCGTCGAGGAAGCTGCGCCATTACTTCCAAGTGCACGAGATCACGGTGGTCACCCGCCTCCCATTGCAATGGATACTGCACAACCCAGATGCAACGGGGAGGATCGTGGAATGGGCCCTGGAGCTGTCAAGTTTTGGTTTGAAGTTTGAAAGTACCTCAATGATTCAGAGCAGAGTCTTGGCGGAGTTTGTTGCGGAATGGACCTCGACGCCCGACGAAGAGGTACAGGAGACCACTCTCCCCGGCAAGGAAACAAGCCGCAACTGGATCATGTACTTTGATGGTGCCTTCTCGCTGCAATGCGCCGGTGCTGGTGTGCTTCTTGTCGCACCCACCGGAGAGGACCTCAAGTATGTCATCCAGATGCACTTCCCCCGGGAGATGTCAACCAACAACACCACCGAGTACGAGGGTTTGCTTGCCGGTCTCAGGATCGCAGCAGACCTTGGAGTTAAGAAGCTCATCGTCAGGGGCGACTCACAGCTCATCGTCAGGTAGATCAACAAAGATTATCAAAGCCCGTTGATGGAAGCTTATGTAGATGAGGTGAGGAAACTGGAGGAGTGCCTTGACGGTATACAAGCGGAGCATGTCCCTCGGGCGGAGAACGACATCGCCGACTACCTGTCAAAGCACGCTGCCCTCAAGCTACCTGTGGAATCAGGTACTTTTGTGCTTCAGTTAACCCAACCATCCGTTGAGCCGTCAACCGGGCAGAACAAGCGGAGGAAGCTAGGCCCCGGCAAGTACTTCCCCACCGAGCTCCCCGGATCCGCCTGCGAAGATGTTGTCGTGGATGCCGATCTTGCCACAGGGCAACCGACTCCGGCAGGACCTCAGGTCATGGCCGTGGAGGCGGCTGCTCCCGTGGCAGAAGAGATGCCTTTGGTCCTTGTCGTCGAGCCACAGGCTTTGGCATGGGCGCAGCACACCGTCCGATTCCTTCAAAAAGGAGAGCTTCCTGAGGAGCAGGAAGAGGCAGAAAGAGTAGCCTGCCGGTCTGCTCTGTACCAATTTGTTGATAACGTATTGTACAGAAGAAGACTGAATAGGGTGAAATTGATGTGCATCTCCCGGGAAGAAGGACTAAAGCTGTTGGCAAAGATACATGGAGGCATATGTGGCTCCCACATAGGGTCGAGGGCCCTTGTCGGCAAGGCTTTCCGGTAAGGTTTCTTCTGGCTCACCGCCCTCCAGGATGCGACGGCACTAGTAACCAAGTGTGAAGCGTGCCAGTTCCAATCGAAGAAGCTCCATCAACCAGCTCAAGCCCTTCAAACTATTCCTCTCTCTTGGCCCTTCTCGGTCTGGGGGCTCGACATATTGGGACCTTTCCCCCGTGCTGTCGGGGGCTTTGAGTACTTGTACATTGCAATCGACAAGTTCACAAAGTGGCCAGAGGTGGAAGCAGTGAGGAAGGTGACAGTGCAGTCAGCCATCAAGTTCTTCAAGGGACTAGTGTGCCGTTTTGGGGTGCCCAACAGGATCATCACCGACAACGGCACACAATTCACAAGCCATACCTTCATGCAATTCATTGAGGATCTCGGCAGCAGGGTCTGTTTTGCTTCCGTGGCACATCCACGGAGCAACGGCCAAGCGGAGAGAGCAAATGCTGAAGTCCTGCGAGGCTTAAGAATGAAGACTTTTGACAGGCTGCGCAAGAGTGGAAGGCGCTGGATTGATGAGTTGCCAGCGGTTCTTTGGTCGATCAGAATGACGCCAAATCGAGCCACCGGCCATACACCCTTTGCCCTGGTTTACGGGGCAGAAGCAGTTCTCCCCACAGAACTCATATATGGGTCACCTCGAGTGCTCGCTTATGATGAGCTTGAGCAAGAGCGATTGCGGCAAGATGACGGACGCTCATTGAGGAAGATCGTCTCCGGGTGACTGTGAGGGCAACACGCTACCAGCAAGCTTTGCGCCGCTACCATAGCCGCAAGGTTCATGCCCGGAGCTTTGAGGAAGGCGACCTTGTTCTTCGACACGTTCAGTTGGCCAAGAATTCCAACAAGTTGATGCCGAAGTGGGAAGGCCTTTATCGGGTAACGCGAGTCACCAGGCCCGGCGCAGTCCGGCTAGAGACCGAAGATGCCGTTCCAGTGAGCAACTCCTGGAACATCGAGCAGCTCCGCAAGTTTTACCCGTAAGGCGTGGCTGCCGGGCCTCCCGGCAAGCCACCCTTTTGTACAAGCCTTGCCGGCAAGGCATGTAACCCTTTGTACAAAGCCAGGCGCAGACCCTAAGCATAAATGAACGAAGTGCTTGTGCCCTATGTTATAGCATGCATGCTAGGTTGAGTCTCTTCCTTGGTTAGGGTTGATAGTGCTTAGCGGCGGCTAACCCCTAGCTTAGA
This sequence comes from Triticum aestivum, assembly GCF_018294505.1. Lineage (NCBI taxonomy): Eukaryota > Viridiplantae > Streptophyta > Magnoliopsida > Poales > Poaceae > Triticum > Triticum aestivum. Next base: position 457,823,429 of record NC_057798.1, on the reverse strand, counting down.
GGTCGAGTGCGCGTCTCTCTGTTCTTCTCTGTCTTCTTGGGTTCGCAGGGCACATAAGTATTCTTGCCGAGCTATTTTGGAATAAAGGGAACGGACCGGCGTCCGGACTCCGGCAAGCCAGAGTTGCCGGGGGCTGCAAGAACAGGGATCCATCCGCGGCAAGCCAAGGTTGCCGGGGGCTGCAGATCCAAATAAGTTCTCTATCCTCTATCGCGCATTTTGTTATGGACTGGGATACGTGAAACCCCGTTCTATCTCTGAGCTACCGTGCTCCCCTTTTTCGGCACCCAAGGATTATCCCCAGGTCCGAATTTGGCCGTAGCCGCGGCAACAAAGAAGAGGAACGAGGAGCCTAAGCCCACCTCATCCCTGCCTCTGCTAAGAGCGTGAGAAAGGTCGAGCGAAGTTGGGAGACGGCAAGGCCTGTTACCGGGCGAAAAAACGTTTGTCTTAAAGACAACAAGGATTCACTCCTTGTCGTGGGTTCCTCCCGCGAACGAAAATCCCGGCAAACATCCCTTTTTCATTAAAAAAACATCCCGTACAGGTATAGTTTGTACGAAATGGAAAACACGAACAAGGGGATTACAAGTTCTAAAGTTAACAAAGGCCTGAAGGCTTACAAGACTAAAAAGAGATAAGGTGCCTGTAATCCCTTTCTTGTCCCTCTCCTCAGGAAATGGAACAAGAAAGCAGAAGGGTAAAAGGGGCGCCTAGGCGAGCTACGAGTGGCAGAAGACACCAAGAGAACGTCTCGGTGGCCGTCCAAGGGCTGGATGGTGATGGCGGCGCCGGAGGCAGAGCTCGAAGACGAGGCGGTAGTACGTCAATACGCGACGACGGCGTTGGTGCCCGCGTACTCCGACTTGATGGCCTTGCCGCCCGCCCTCTTCCTCTTCCGCAGCCACCCAACGCCAGCCGCCCAAGGAGACGACCCCGAGAAGTTCAAGGAGCCGGCGACACGGATGATGGGGTTGTCGGTGCCGCTCGGAGCGGCACCCGACGCCTAGTCGGACCCGTCATCCTGCCGCCCGCTAGCCTCATCTTTGCTGCCGTTGTCTTCCTCGCCACTCTCGCTCGAGGAGGAATCTTCGTCGTCAGAAGAGCTCTCCACGCAGCACCTTACGCGAGTCCCGAAGTGCCCGAAGATCTTGACGGAGCGGAGGCCACCCTCCATTAGTTTGAAATGGAGAGTGAGCCCATCCATCAAGCTGTGAAGGCGAGCGAAGGTATTCCACCCTCGGTGAAGATACATGACATGAGGGGAGGGGAACTCGACGTCGGCCCATGTGCCGCTATTCCCACAACCCCTCATGTGCAGCCGCAACGCCTGCGGTAGATCCAGCTCCATCTCCCACGCAAATGGAGTCGGGAGGCGAAGACGAAGGTGCGGTGGCTGGCGCGGCCTGAAGAAGAATTCGCAGGGGTTGTCCCTGGCGTGGCCCTCCATCGTGAGAGGGGCTGCTGGCGGGGGCAAGACCGATCTTTCACCCTGTTCTCCTCTCCCTCGAGCACCACGACGACCTCGACCTCGCCCCTCCCCCTTCCCCTAGTGGCCGGCTCCGCCACTATGAGATCTTGGGGAGGGGCGATGCAATGTCTGGCCGAAACCCTCGCCGCCACCGATGAAGCGTTGCCACGCCCCCTCGCCATGGCAGAAGAGAAGAAGGAAGCAGGAATGGAGAGAGGCAGATGGCGAAGGGTTGAGAGGCACCGTTCCTCCCGCTCCCCTCTTTATAAAGGGATGGGGGCGAGGCTCGGCCGCCCCCTCTCGGCCAATCTGGCTCGTTGAAGTGACAGCAAGCGGGGCCGTCGACCGCCCTCCCCGCTCCATTGAAGGCGCGTGGGAATCGACCCGCATGTGCACGACTTCCCACGTCCCGCGCGCTTGTCATTCGCTCTGCGTTATGCATGCAGCAAACATGGCGCAAGGGGCGGGCGCAGTGGGACGCGTGGAACGACGGTTCCCAAGTGAGGGCACTAAATGGGAGGCGGCCCTGCGGTCTCGAAGAGACATGCAAGCTGCCTCTTTACTGTCCACCATAAGGTGACGCCAGCATGCTTCCGTCATGCGTGCGTGCACGACCCCCATGTTGCATGTTCAACGCGGGTTGTGGGGAAGCGCAGCGGACGGAGCAGTAGCCGCGGTAAAAATCCGCCCCAACTGCCCACGCACCGTTCTGGGCCTGGCCCAACAATGTGTTGCGCTTATGTGTGGCCCAGGCTCGGGGGCTCCTGTCGGTGTACAAAAGTAGGGGCTCTGCTTTTGACCCCTTTACTTGTGCATGGGCACTCAGAGCCTCCCACCATGGCCACGCATAATAGGGCAGGAAAGGGAAGCCAGAGAGAAGCTGAAGGCACAAGACAAACAAAGCAACGACAAGGACCAAGGCCACAAAGATCAGATGGATGGAGCAGGTTTCCCCGGCAAGGACCCTTGTCGGGGCAGCCTCAGCGGCCCCGGCAAGACCCTTGCCGGGGGAGCTCGCCCCCACCAGCCGAGCGAGCCACCTTTGAGCCCACCAACGCTAGACAAATGCGTCAGGACAGGGCTCGGGAGGCACCTCTGTGGTGGCATGCAGATCTTTTGTAAAGACATAGAATGCTCAAGACCAAATGAGGATAGGAAGGCAACTATCCTCACCGAAGAAACCCACAAGACCCCCGGCAAGATCCTTGCCGGGGAAGCCAGCGCGCCACGGCAAGACCCTTGCCGGGCCACCCGGCAAGACCTCGCCAAGCGCACTGGCAGGGCCACTGCCAGGCCCGTGCCAGCCAAGTCTTCACCGCCGTTCGCATGCAGCTGCCGACCCAACCAGCTGGGCAGGCACCTGCATGGCAACATGCAGCCCTTCGTGGAGGCTCCACCACCGCGCCAGCTCAGCTGCACGCCTGCCTACATGGCACCGCATGCATCGCTGACCAGGGCGCGTGTCGAAGCAAGGAGGAGCAGCGACGGACGGGACGAGCCTCGCCCCCATCCCCGATAAAGCGAAGGGACACCTAAGCCTTGCATTAAATGCGCTTTGTCCTGTAATACTAGCGATAAGCTCGCAACACTGTAGCACTTTCCACCTACCGTGTGCCACTGTGGCAACCCCTTTCGCCTATAAAAGGAGGCCCATGGTGCACGGGAGAAGGATTCGGCTCTTTCGAACCTCGCAGCACCTAAAGCTAGTTCAAGAGCTCAAGAACACTAAATACATCCATCAAAGCAGGATCGTAGGGTTTTACGCATCTTTGCGGCCCGAACCTGGGTAAATCCCCCTTGTTTTGTCTGCTAGTCCCGCTCTTCTCACGACCCCCGCGCCCCGCAACCGTAGAAGGGATTCCAGTGATCCCATAGGTGTCATTTCCCACCGACAAATGCCTATCATATTAGGACTACTTTTATGACCAAATAAAATTACCATGCTGTTTTAAAAGACTCAAATAATAAAGTGAAGCATGAGAGTTCAACAATTTCTATAAAATAAAGCCACCGCCATGCTCTAAAAAGATATAAGTGAAGCAGTAGAGCAATATTGCCTAGCTCAAAAAGTATAAGTGAAGCACATAGAGTATTCTAATAAATCACGATTCATGCGTGTCTCTCCCAAAAAGTTTGTACAACAAGGATGATTGTGGTAAACTAAAAAGCAAAGACACAAATCATACAAGACGCTCCAAGCAAAGCACATATCATGTGGTGAATAAAAATATAGCCTCAAGTAAAGTTACCGATAGACGAAGAAGAAAGAGGGGATGCCTTCCGGGGCATCCCCAAGCTTAGGCTTTTGGTTTTCCTTGAATTTACCTTGGCGTGCCTTGGGCATCCCCAATCTTAGGCTCTTGTCACTCCTTATTCCATATTCCATCAAATCCTTACCCAAAACTTGAAAACTTCACAACACAAAACTCGAGAGAAAATCTCATGAGCTCCGTTAGTATAAAAAAATAAATCACCACTTTAAGGTACTGTTGCAAACTCATTCTTTACTTATATTGGTGTAATATCTACTATATTCCAACTTCTCCATGGTTCATACCCCTCGATACTACCCATAGATTCAAAATAAGCAATCAACATGCAAAAAACAGAATCTGTCAAAAACAGAACAGTCTTTTGTAATCTGTAACTCGGTTAATAGGTTAGTCCCAAAAAATAATATAAAATAGCATATAAATTCCTATTAAACATCCAAAATAGATAATATAATAGCATGGAACTATCAAAATTATAGATACGTTGGAGATGTATTAGGCCCCACGCATCATTGCCACCTATTGTAATTAGGAGGGGGGCTAACATGGGATTAGCCCCAATTAAGCACGGCTCAGCCCGATTTGGCAGAGGCATCCCTGACAGGGGGGCTGCTCGCCCGCGCGCAGCCGAGGCAGGGGCTGGCCACGATGGCAGCAGGGCAGCGGCGGCAGCCCATCATAATGATGGCAGCAAGCAGCAACAGCATCAGCGGTGGGCAGCAGAGCAACTTCTAGCGGCAGCAGCAAGTAGAGCAGCAGGCGGAGCAGCAGCGATGGCAGCAAAGTCGAGAGGCTGCATGCGAGTAGGCCAGGGGCTAGCAGGGGTGCCTGCGAGCAGCGCAGGAGGGGCGGCCGGGTCGCGTGGGTGAAGCCAGGGTAGCAGAAATAGGAGGAGGCGGCAGCAGCGACGGGAGCAGTGGCCGGCAGCAGGCTTCTGCTGGCGGCGCAGGGGGTGGGAGGGAATGGCGTGAGCACGTCTGTGTGGGGAGGGACGAGCTGCCGGATGCGGCAGGGTGGCCACGGGCGCAAGGCGCGACCATGGTCGTGGGGTGGTGAACACGAGGGGGACCGGGGAGTGGCGAGGTGGTGATGCGGGAGTTCAACGAGCGGGCGCGGGAAGGGGGCCACGGTGATTAGTACGATCGGGAGAGGAGGGGGAATCGAAGGAAGGCCTCACCGCGAGTGCGTTGGCGAGCTCGTGAGGACACAGGGAGGACTGGAGCAGAGCAAATCACCGGTGGATGGCGACGACCTTGGCGGGGAAGACGGCTCGATCCCGCGAGTGTGGTGCTATTCAGGTTGATCCGCCTCTTGGAGTCAATGAAGATGATGATTGCGAACGTTCTGGACATGGCAGGGCGGTGAGGGACGGCCGGTGGCCGCGACGGCAAGGAAATGCTGCCATGGTAGTGTTGGACGCGAGCAGTACAGAGGGTGAGTGGGGCGAGGAAGAGCAAGGCGAGAAGAGGGGGCGATCTAGGGTTTCACCGAGGGGCTGCGGGGGATGTCTACCTTATCCATCAACGCGACCGGGGGATCACCAACACGTTCCCATCGCCGACTATGGCATCGGTGGATGAGCGCCAGGCCCTCCTCTGCCTCCTGTAGTGTGAGGTCAGGTATGGCTATGGTGGGCTACGTCGGTTCCTTTTGTTAGATGGGCCAAAGCCCACAGGAGTTTTGGTCCCTCTTCTCTTTTCTGGCTTTATTTTTCTGTTTTACCTTTAATTTGTTCCATTTTATAATTATGTTCAATATTATTTGGGTTTTATAATAAATGATACATGGCCCATAATTAGTGATGCAATATTAGATACTGCCATACAAGTTATGGGGGTTAAAATGTTTTTTTCATGAATTAGTAAAGGCATTCTAAATAATGAATTGGCCCATGATTCATTTATTATGGGGCACTCAACCACCTTATAAAATGTTGGTTAATGAATGACAATTACTTAGTGAATATTTGCCACCTAACGAACATTTTTTAACTTACTGCTTAAAAGAAATAAAATTTTGACTTGTTATTTGAATTTGAAAATGCCTTGAATTTAAAACAAGTGACAATTGGCTTAGTAAAATGGTGATGACATGGAATCTTTAGGGTGAGGTTATTGTAGCATGAGTCTCGGGGTGTTACAAATCACCTCCACTACAAAAAATCTCATCCTGGGGTTTAAGAGGTGGAGTAAAAGGGGAAGTTTTTGTTACAAAATTCTAACGGATCTTCTCGTTCTTGGTTGCTCTTTTCGAAGAATTTAATCCCTTATGTTGATGTCTCCCTTATGTTGATGTCTTCATTCCTGGCATCAATGCATCATGATGAAGTTGTCGTACTTCCATTCGGATCTTTGTCGTACTTACAAAGGGACAAGGGTTAACTTCGGAGGAATGCACCTATCAAGGTTGATTATCTAGTAGATAGCTCAGGGAATGTGGCAGGAAGTATCTCTTGAATTGAACTTAAGATGAACATCGAGAGCAAAATAAGAAGGCACAATAAGAAGTTTCAAGCAAACAGACAATTGTTCGATGCCCGAAACAGAGCGTGAAAGGGGTTCAAAGCAACGAATAAATATTGTGGATGAAACCATAATATATCTCTAGGAAGGTGGCTCGTGAATCTCATATGAAGCCAAGCGGGTAGAATTGAGTCAGATTTTGATCCTGTTGAACTATGGGTTATGGTCCCACCATGTGGGCTAAAAAGTAGGAAGAGCGTTGACATCTTGCACAGTCATGATAGCAAGGCATGTCAGAGGATAGCATGTCACTTATGTTGGCAACAATGTTTGTACCAAGGACGAGGGACGAAGAGAACCATTTCCTGCTCGTTAAAACGAGGCGGATCAGTAGGTAAAGTTCTCGTCCATCGGTGGTTACCGGAATGTCATCAACAATAGTAACAGGGTTTTGCTGACAGGGTTTTACAACCGGGGTGTTACATAAGTAGGGAATGATTATTGCTTAGGTTATATATATGAGAAGAAAGGTTAAACAAACAAACGGAAAGGAAAATGTGATTATCAATTTGAACAAACCATTGGAAAGGAAAATGTGATTACACACAAGTATATCCTTCCCAAAGACAAGCAGAACATGACATACTTGACTGGATATCAAGTACATAACCATTTAGACAAAGGGGCAAAGAAATGCATGACGTTATCCGTCCAATAGTGTTTGGATAACTGATCAAGAAGCAATTAGCTTCGAGCTTCTGTTGTTCTTGTTGACGTTTGGAGTACCAAAATCATGCTTAGGGGTAGCAATGATATGGTGTTAAAGTAAAGATTAGGTATGAAGATCACAAGAAGTACACAAGGAGAAATTCCAAGAACGACAAGAATTGCAAGGTATAACCAGAACACAATCATGTCTATGTTGGAGGGAAGGTAAGAATGTTGTCAATGACAATGCCAAGTATCGAGGGGCAAGGATGGTATTTCTCATCATGAATTCGATTCACAACTTGGAAGAAGTCAAAATGTTAATGATGATCACGACAAGTTTTGTTGAGGGTTCCCATGAAGATGTAATCGATCAACGACGACATCAAACAGAGGAATGATGAAACGAAAGGTTATAGGAACCACACATAAGATTGCAAGCCCGGAATCAAAATTGCCTTTCAAGGCAGTCGACATGATGTTGAAAGCTTGATGTAATCTTAGTGTACTGTTGGAATTGTGATCCGGGGATGAAGGACATGGGTAGTACGGTCAACCATTAGTATGACGATGATGATGTAGCCAATCAGCTAAGAATAACATGATCGAGTACAAACTCGTAAGCAATGAAGATTACTAAGAGTTGTTGAATCGCAGTGTGGACTCAATTTATTTATCGATGTCCTTGAGTGTCTAGCAACTTAGAACCCGGGGAAAATTGGAATCGGCAAGAAATAATAGTTGATGAAGAACTCATAAGAAGTTATGTAGTTCCGTGATATTCTCGAGATACCAGAGGGTAATACTCGAAGGTAGAGCAGAATCGAGGTTAGACAAGCGTATTGGTCTGCAGAAGACAAGCGTTTTAACTTGTCTGAGAAATGGGATCAAAGAAAAACAATCATGGTCGAAACCACGGCTGCAATGGAACAAGCATAGATACAGGATGAACTTATAACAAGGGGATTATTATTATTACAAGAAGCTTCCATGATAAGTTCCACATCGGGTGCATGGGCATGAACACAAAGGTTCAAGGTCGACTCCCGCTTCAATGCCTAACCTTTCATTCACTTCTCTTCTTCGAAGAAGTTGTAGAGTAGAAAATTTATCCAACAAAATGCAGTAGATATAACCCGCATAATCTTGGGGTTCTGATACGCCTCCAATGTATCTATAGTTATCATTCTTGGATGTTTTACAATCATTTTATAACAAATTTATATCATTTTTTGGGACTAACCTATTGACATAGTGTCTAGTGCCACTTGCTTTTTTTTGCTTGTTTTTTACTTCGCAGGAAATCAATATCAAACAGAGTCCAAACGCAACGAAACTTTTTGGAGAATTTTAATGGACCAGAACACCTAGGATGGGACAGAGAAGTACCAGAGGGGTGCCCCGAGGGGGGCACAACCCACCTGGGCGCGCCTGGAGGCCCAGGCATGCCCTGGTGGGTTGTGCCCACCTCGGTGGCCTCCTACACTGCCTCTTTGCCCCATAAATTGTCTAATATTCCAAAAACCCTCGAGGTAACCCTAGATCAGAAGTTCCGCCACCGCAAGCCTCTGTAGCCACGAAGAACCAATCTAGACCCCGTTCCGGCACCCCGCCGGAGAGGGAAATCATCTCCGGTGGCCATCTTCATCATCCCTACGGCCACCATGATGAGGAGGGAGTAGTCCACCCTCGGGGCTGACGGTTTGTACCAGTAGCTATGTGTTTAATCTCTCTCTCTCTCTCTCTCTCTCTCTCTCTCTCGTGTTCTTGATGGCATGATCTTGATGTATCGGGAGCTTTGTTAATATAGTTGGATCATATGGTTTTCCCCCTCTCTATCTTGTGATGAATTGAGTTTTCCCTTTTATATTTTGTTTTATCGGATTGAATACTTTTATGGATTTGAGAACACTTGATGTATGTCTTGCTATGAAAACCCGTGGTGACAATTGGGTATCATATTGATTCACTTGATATGTGTTTTGGTACTCAACTCGCGGATTCCCGAGGCGACATTGGGGTAATCTATGCATAGGGGTTGATGCACGTTCTCGTCTTTGTTTCTCAAGTAGAAATCTTGGGGAACTCTTTGAGGTTCTTTGTGTTGGATTGAGTATTATGAATATGAAATTGTTTGATGCATATCGCATAATCAACTCATGAATACTCGCGGTGACATTGGAGTATCTAGGTGACATTAGAGTTGGTTGATATGTATCATATGGTGTTATTTTAGTACGAACTCTTGGCTAGATTGTTCGGAAAGAATAGCTTTCTATTAGTGTAGTACGAACTCTAGGATAGATTGATCAGAAAGAATAGCTTTGAGGTGGATTCATACCCTACAAACAATTTCTTCTTATGTTCTCCGCCAAATAGGAACTTTGGAGTGATTCTTCATCGCACGTTGAGGGATGGTTATATGATCCAATCAGATTAGCATTGTTGAGAGATTGCACTAGCGAAATTATGGACCCTAGGCCTCATTTTCAATCATTGCAATACCGTTTGTGCTCTGTTTTATCAATTGCTACCTTGTTGTTTTTATTGTTCCTATTACAAAAATCAATATCTACCATCCATATTACACTTTTATCGCCGTCTCTTCGCCGAACTAGTGCACCTATACAATATACCATTGTATTTGGTGTGTTGGGGACACACGAGACTTTTTATTATTTGGTTGCATGTTTTTTTGAGAGAGATCATCTTCATCCTATATCTCCCAAGGATTGATGAACCTTAGGTCATCCACTTGAGGGAAATTTGCTACTGTCCTACAAAACTCTGCGCTTGGAGGCCCAACACGAGTCTACAAGAATAAAGTTGTATAGTAGACATCAAGCTCTTTTCTGGCGCCATTGCCGGGGAGGTGAGTTCTTGAAGGTATATCTTTAGATCTTGCAATCAATCTCTTAATTTCTTGTTTTATCACTAGTTCGGTTTATAAAAAGAAAACTACAAAAAAATGGAATTGAGGTTGCATCATATTATTCATCTTTATAATGTCTTTTGTGAAAATGATGGAAAGGAAAATTGTGCTCAATTTATAGAAGAAGAATTCTATAAAATGTTTAACAAAAAATCTTTGAATGATGAGCACGATTGCAATGTTGTTGGTATGAATTCTTTGAATATCCACGATGTTAATGATATGCAAAGCCACAAGCTTGGGGATGCTATGTTTGATGACGATGATATTTTTAGTCACCCAAGATTTGATGTGCACATTTGTTATAATGATTGCATGCCTCCTATTAACGGTCATTATAATGATGAAAGTGGATTTGGAGAGGTCATGAATTCATTTAATGATGGATCCACTACTTTGGAAGAGGTTTCAATTGACTATGATAAAAAAGTTGCTATCTATGATGATTATGAAGATGACATTTATGCTATAAAGAATAATGATAACTATGAAACTTGTCATCATGATTTTAATTTTCAATCGCATGATAGTTATTTTGTTGAGTTTGCTCCCACTACCATGAATGAGAATAAGTTTGCTTGTGTGGAGAGTAATAAATTTCCTATGCTTGTGGATCATGAAAAGAATGCTTTATGTGATAGTTATATTGTTGAATTCATTGATGATGTTACTGAAAATTATTATGAGAGAGGAACATATGCTTGTAGGAATTGCAATAATATCATGTTTCCTCTCTATGTGTTCAAAATTTTGAAGTTATACTTGTTTTGCCTTCCTATGCTAGTTGATTATTGCTCCCATAAGTTGTTTGCTCACAAATTCCCTGTAAATAGGAAGTGGGTTATACTTAAATGTGCTAGTCATATGCTTCATGATGCTCTCTTTTTGTGTTTCAATCCTTATCTTTTTTGCGAGCATCATTGAACTCATCATGCCTAGCTAAAAGGCATTAAAGAAAAGCGCTTGTTGGGAGACAACCCAACATTTACCCCTACTATTTTTGTGTGTTCACATTATTAGGCTACTATAGTAATCATGTTTTATAGCTTTTGTTTCAATAAAGTGCCAAGTAAAGCCTTTGGGATAGTGTGGATGATAGTTGACTTGATTCTGTGCAAAAACAGAAACTTTTGCACTCAGTCCAGGAATTTTGAAAATTCACTGGAACGCGATTTTCATCTGCATTTTCTACACGTGATATATATACAAATGCTCTACGTTTTCCTAATTTTTCAGAATTTTTGGAGTTATAGAAGTATGGTTGGAGTCCAGATTACTTTAGTGTGACAGCCTGATTTTTGGCCCTTTCTTTTTCTTTTGTTTTTCCGAGGTTTTTGCCTGAGTTTTCTTTTTCCATGGCTTTGTGGTCTGGAAACTGAAGAAGATGCCCTCTTCTTTGTTTCTAGAGTGGCTTGTCATTCCCAAATCTTCCCCTAGACCCTGTCATTTCCACCTTGGACCAAATCCCAATATTCTTTCTATTGGGAATATTCCTTTTCCATTAAAGGAATAACTCTAATTTCCCTAGGTTGTGAAGCAACCTATATTTCCATCACTCCAAAAATTCCCAAATAATTCTCATAAATTGTTTGGGTCATATCTTGATCAAATATGGCAAAACTTTTCATTGCCATGTTCAAAAATAATCCTCCAATAGTTCATTTCCTATTCTGCCCTGAATGGCACTTTGTGAAGGAAGTGTCATTTATATTTCTCCTATTGACTCCCAATATTTTTGGGCATGTTTATATGTCCAAATGATTGCCCCATGCACAAGTTCAAATTTATTTGCCTAGCCAATCTTCCTCAGTGAATTTTCAAAGTTTCTGTCAGACAGAAGGCTTTGTGAAGGATGTACTAGCTAGGAGTACCCAAATGAGTTGAACTTTTGCACACTCCTTAATGTGCTCATATTAAACCCATCCTCCCATTTTTAGCCCCATCCAATCATCTATGTGAGTACAGGAGCAAATCTTTGTTTCTGGCAATATTTTTAGGTTGTGAAGCAAGTATATTTATATTGCTTCAAAAATCATGATAAATTACCAGATCATTCTTATACCCATAAAACATCTCTCCACCCATTTTGGCATCATTTCATTGAGCTACTTGACCACCATAATTATTCCTAGTTTCTGGTCAGCAGAGAAGTTTGTGAAGCAAGTGCTATGTTGGTTTGTCCATTTGGCATGAGCTTTTTACAGCATCATCATATGACCAAATGACTAAGCCTTGGCCAATTTGAGCTCAAGTGGACACTCCATGTGAGTGCATATTGCTGATCTTCATTTCTGGACCAAGTATGCAGTTGTGAAGCAACTGCAGTAAATCTTGATCCTTTTACCCTCAAACTCCCCAGGATCATAGTCCTTCCTAGCCTAAACACCCCAGACAACTTCTTTGGCTTCAAGTAACTCCCTGTTGATCACATTGAGCTGGTAAAGTTTACTGCAGTAAACTTCAGAGCTCACTAACTATTTAACCAGAGCCTCTTTCACCAAGTTACCACCATAGATCAAACCTATTTTGGATGGACTATCAGCTAGACAACGTTTTAGGTGCTGTAGATCATTTAATGTGCCATGTCACATGGTGACCATGCAGCTGGCATGCCTGTTGGCGCGCTCTGTGTGCAGTGGCCGCGTCCAGAGCACTGTTTGTGCTGGTCCCCCTCCTCCTCTCGTCGTCTTAGAGCCCGTGATCATGTCCAGCGTGTTCCCTGTGTCATCGCCGTTCTCCTGGACCCCTCTCCCCCTCCGTCCTCTTCCTCACCGACGCACACCGACGAGCGCCCATGAGAGATCTGTGGCCGACCGAGCTTCTATGGCGCTCGGCCTCTTCCTCTGTCCCTCCTTTGGCCTCCTCCTCCCTGTGAACTCCTCCCTGTGCGTCGCCGTCACCTTCCCCCGAGCCCATGCGTGAGCACATGCACTAGTTTTCACATTTGGATTTGTTCCATCATTAGTGGAACTAGAACCATCATTAGGGTTAGGGGAAGTAGAAGTAGATGCATCGCGACGCCGGACACGCATCGCCGGCGGTGCCAGCTCGGCCTCCCTCTCGCCCGGCTATATATAGCCCTTCCCCGAGCCCTCCCAAGCACACCAGCAACCTCCCCGCTCTCCTCTAGCCCTGCCTAGCCACTAGCCTGAGCTCCTGGAGCACTCCCTGCCCGCCATTGCCGCCATGGCCGCCGCCTCGGCCCGGCTAGATTAGCCCGAGTCCGAGCCCCTCCCTCGCTCCTTCCTCCACCATTAGACCGCCAGGACTCCGGCGACCATCGCTAGTCCCTCTCCCCCTCGCTGGAGCTCCTCTAGCCGCGATGCCCAACTCCTCCCGAAGCCCCCTCCGCCGGCGTGCTGCTGCTCTCAACCCCGCCCTCCTCGAGGTCCGTTCTGTCCTGGAGCGGGTCGACCTCGTCGCCCTGAGCACGTGGGTAGGTCGAGCGCCGCCTACGATGGCCGAAGTCGCCGGTGATCGTCGTCGGGGCGGCCGGCCTCGCCTCTGCCTCAGCGCGCGTCGGGAGAAGGAGAGAGGAAGAAGAGAAGAAAGGAGACAGAGGGAGTGGATAAGGTGGGACCCACTTGTCAGCCCCGCAGGCGTTGACCAGCCCTGGCCCTGCCTTGCTAGCTCAGCGTAAGTGGAAGCGTATTTCACAGATTACATTTTCCATTTTTCTGTTTTGGCCCAGTCTGAAAAATAAATTTTTATAGATAGGTCCCTGGTAGTAAAACCCTTATATCTCTTTAACCATAACTCCGTTTGAGGTGAATCCAAAGCCCACTTCTTTGTTTCGTCGAGCCCGTTCTGTTGGTAATGTTTTCACTATGGTTTGACACTGTGAAAATGACCATTATGCCCTTGCCCTTATTCAGCCCCCTTCGAGAGAGAATGATTTCCGGCGAATCTTTCTGCGGCTTCACCGCACTTCTTCCCGGTGCCTTCTTCATCCCCAGGGAAGCCACAATACCCACTTGCATGACAGTCATGCAGTAGCAATGGTTTTCAACTTGAATCTTTATTAATTGTTTACTTGTTAAAAAGATGGTTATCGTTGTTCCGGTGATGTTCAGATTTGCATGTTCACTTTTGTGCTATGTTGTCTTATACTCTGTGATCATGTTGTACCTCCTAGTATTACCTTTCATATGTTTATGCTTGTTAGTAGTACATGTTGATGTTCGAGATGGTCATGCTAGTCAGTATGTGATGCTCAGTGGATATGATTTATTGTTGATATGGTGGAAAGTTATGTGATACTCTCATGATGATGTTGATATCATGTTCATGCATTTTATCATGGCTCAGGATATTTGCATTCAAGTTAACCGGATTAAATTGAAATTGAACAACTGTTGGCTGAGTCATGGTGCCGCTGAATCGATGCTGACCAGTGCAACCGCGCTTACCGGTATGGGACGGTCCTAACTGGGTCTATTGTCGTGCCTCTCGCCGGTGCCTCCAACGAGGGAAGGTTATGGGCGTGCTGTACCCTGGCCCGGTAAGCAGGCATAACCTTGTGTGCCCATAGTTGTTATAGCCGGCGGATCCCCGTGTGGGATCATTTATGTTTTTGGCCACGATGGTGGTCGTTGTGTCTGGAGGTAGGCACGGGGCCACCCATGACTTAGCTCAGTGAGGAGTGAGTCAGAGTGGCCGGGAGAGTGTCATGGCAGTAGGATGGTTTTGTCGGAATGCCGTTGGTCCACCCGAATGTAAGTGCGAGGCCATGGGTTCCGTAGTGTGGGTACAATATACTAACCTCTGCAGAGTGTAATAAATCATGAGTAGGTCACACCATGAGTCAACAGTAATAAGAATAATGTGCTTAATAACAGTTAGATAAGTGGGTTGTGATCGCTGTAAGGATCACAGGCCATGTAGTGGTCGGGTTGTGATCGCCGTAAGGATCATGGGCCATTTAGTGGTTGGGTTGTGATCGCCGTAAGGATCACGGTTTGGGGCCAAGTGTTGGTCGGGTGGTGATCCCCGTAAGGATCATGGTGGTATAGATGATACCGAGTTGTTGTATATTCGTGATGTTGTACGAGAATCGTGGGTAAAGGTCAAGCTCCTTGTGGTCATTTACTGATTACTACGGTCATGTTTATACCAAGCTTGATTTGATCCTGAGATGATCGTGTGATGTCCGAGGTTGGTAAGTGATGCATGTGTTGGTTACGAGGTAACCCGAGCAGAATAAGTGGTGCATTGATACGTCTCCAACGTATCTATAATTTTTGATTGCTCCATGCTACTTTATCTACTGTTTTGGACTATATTGGGCTTTATTTTCCACTTTTATATTACTTTTGGGACTAACCTATTAACCAGAGGCCCAGCCCAGAATTGCTGTTTTTTGCCTATTTCAGTGTTTCGAAGAAACGGAATATCAAACGGAGTCCAAACGGAATGAAACCTTCGGGATCGTGATTTTCCAACCGAACGTGATCCAGGAGACTTGGACCCTACTCCAAGCAGTGCCAGAGGTGGTCACGAGGGTGGAGGGCGCCCCCCCTAGGCGCGCCCCTACCTCGTGGGCCCCCTGACGCTCCACCGACGTACTCCTTCCTCCTATATATATGCCAACGTATCCCCAAACAATCAGAACAGGAGCCAAAAACCTAATTCCACCGCCGCAACCTTCTGTATCCACGAGATCCCATCTTGGGGCCTGTTCTGGAGCTCCACCGGAGGGGGCATCCACCATGGAGGGCTTCTACATCAACACCATAGCCCCTCCGATGAAGTGTGAGTAGTTTACTTCAGACCTTCGGGTCCATAGCTAGTAGCTAGATGGCTTCTTCTCTCTTTCTGGATCTCAATACAATGTTCTCCCCCTCTCTTGTGGAGATCTATTTGATTTAATCTTCTTTTTGCGGTGTGTTTGTTGAGATCGATGAATTGTGGGTTTATGATCCAGTATTATCTATGGAAAATATTTGATTCTTCTCTGAATTCTTTTATGTATGATTGAGTTATCTTTGAAAGTCTCTTCGAATTATCCTTTTTGGTTTGGCCAACTAGATTGGTAGTTCTTGCAATGGGAGAAGTGCTTAGCTTTGGGTTCAATCTTGCGGTGTCCTTACCCAATGACAGAAATGGTTGCAAGGCACGTATTGTATTGTTGCCATCGAGGATAACAAGATGGGGTTTTTATCATATTGCATGAATTTATCCCTCTACATCATGTCATCTTGCTTAAGGCGTTACTCTGTTTTTACTTAATACTCTAGATGCATGCTGGACAGCGGTCGATGAGTGGAGTAATAGTAGTAGATGCAGAATCATTTCGATCTACTTGTTTTGGACGTGATGCCTATATACATGGTCATTGCCTAGATATGCTCATAACTATGCTCAATTCTGTCAATTGCTCAACAGTAATTTGTTCACCCACCATAGAAAATCTATGCTCTTGAGAGAAGCCACTAGTGAAACCTATGGCCCCCGGGTCTATTCTCATCATATCAATCTCTATCACTTTATTTACTTGCTTTGTTTTTACTTTGCCTTTTACTTTTTGCTTTGCATCTATCTATCAAAAATACCAAAAATATTATTTATCATCTCTATCAGATCTCACTTTCGTAAGTGACCGTGAAGGGATTGACAACCCCTAAGCGCGTTGGTTGCGAGTTACTATTGTTTTGTGTAGGTACGAGGGACTTGTGCGTGGTCTCCTACTGGATTGATACCTTGGTTCTCAAAAACTGAGGGAAATACTTACGCTACTTTGCTGCATCATCCTCTCCTCTTCTGGGAAATCCAACGGAGTGCTCAAGAGGTAGCAAGAAGAACTTCTGGCGCCGTTGCCGGGGAGGCTCACGCAAGCAAGTCAACCATACCAAGGGCCCATCGCAATCCCTATCTCTCGCATTACATTATTCGCCATTTGCCTCTCGTTTTCCTCTCCCCCACTTCACCCTTGTCGTTTTATTTGCCCTCTCTTTCCCAATCTCCTCCTCTCTTTCCCGTTTGGCTTTTCCCTTTGCCTTTCTGTCTGCTTGTGTGTTCGATTACTTGTTGCCATGGCGCAAGATAATACCAAATTGTGTGATTTCTCGAATACAAATAATAATGATTTCCTTAGTACTCCGATTGCTCCTCTTAATAATGATGAGTCTTGTGAAATCAATACCGCTTTGCTGAATCTTGTTATGAAAGATCAATTCGCCGGCCTTCCTAGTGAAGATGCCGCTACTCATCTAAACAATTTTGTTGATTTGTGTGATATGCAAAAGAAAGATACGGATAAAAATATTGTCAAATTGAAGTTATTTCTGTTTTCACTTAGAGATCGTGCTAAAGTTTGGTTTTCATCTTTGCCTAAAAATAGTATTGATTCTTGGAACAAGTGCAAAGATGCTTTTATCTCTAAGTATTTTCCTCCCGCTAAGATTATCACTCTTAGGAACGACATCATGAATTTTAAACAACTTGATCATCAGCTTGTTGCCCAATCTTGGGAAAGAATGAAATTAATGCTTCGCAATTGCCCTACTCATGGTTTGAATTTATGGATGATCATACAAAAATTTTATGCCGGATTGAATTTTGCTTCTAGAAATCTTTTAGATTCGGCCGCGGGAGGCACGTTTATGGAAATTACGTTAGGAGATGCTACCAAATTGCTTGATAATATTATGGCTAATTATTCTCAATGGCACACCGAAAGATCTTCTAGTAAAAAAGTGCATGCTATAGAAGAAATCAATGTTTTGAGTGAAAAGATGGATGAACTTATGAAGATGTTTGCTCCTAAAAATACTCCTCTTGATCCCAATGATATGCCTTTATCTACTTTGCTTGAGAATAATAATGAATCTATGGATGTGAATTTTGTTGGTAGGAATAGTTTTGGAAACAACGCTTATAGAGGGAATTTTAATCCTAGGCCTTATCCTAGTAATCCTTCTAATAATTATGGAAATTCCTACAACAACTCCTATGGAAATTTTAATAAGGTGCCCTCTGAATTTGAGAGTAGTGTTAAAGAGTTTATGAATTCACAAAAGAATTTTAATGCTTTGCTTGAAGAGAAATTGCTTAAAGTTGATGATTTGGCTAGGAACGTTGATAGAATTTCTCTTGAAATTGATTCTTTAAAGCTTAGATCTATTCCTCCTAAGCATGATATCAATGAGTCTCTCAAAGCCATGAGAATTTCCATTGATGAGTGTAAAGAAAGAACCGCTAGCAAATATTCCCAGCATAAGGTACCGAGTCTGTCCCCAGCAAAATCTTGAAGGGGGTAAGCTTCTGAAGCACGATACCCAGTCTTCTTCAGCAAGCTGTTCGATGAAAGTTTCGAGTACAAGCCAGTAAAAATATCCTCAGTAAGACATTGGTACAAGGTAGTACACTGTGAATTGACAGCATATGGCAGTGAATCCCAAGAATCAGATCCACAACATTTTGGTCAGAATCAAGAATCAGTCAGAATACACGTCTGTCTCGGGAATCAGATTCTCATATATATGCAATGAGCCTACCATCAAGATCTTACAAGTCACTCGGATGAGGATCTGATAACCACGTGAGGATGATTAAGAGAAGAAAGCCAGTATACACCGCAGTGTGACAAAGGATTATGAGGATTGATGACATCAATGAGCTCAATACAAGTACCCGTGAACCTGGAAAATGATCCTCATGAGCCCTTGTCCACTTTTTCGCCAATGACGGCACCACGCCAGTGATCTGAGCTGTTTCTAGCTATCCGGGGTGGATGCCGATTTTTGTTTCTCTCTTCAACGACTGTCACGAGTCTGAGCTGCTTTTCGGCCGTCTCGTACAATTGTTGAGTTTCTTTTTGTGACAGTAGCCCTATAGCTGCTTTTTGGCTATTTTAGGGAGCTGCCACCTTCTTCTTATCAACCCGGTCTCATGTTCTGAGCTGCTTTTCGGCCGTCCTGAGCCATGGTTGAGTTATTTCAGTAATGTCCCATATTTGAGTGGTAAAGACCATTCTGGTGGCTACTGATTTATTTGCCAATTTCTTGCAAAGGTTTCGGATGATCATCTCCGAACGATCAGAATTTGAGAGGTGTTGAACCTATCATTTAATGGGTTACCCTGTCAAGAAAAATGAGGATAAGCTACGATTGCCGAAAAATTGCACCGACAGTACCTATGGTCATACAAAGAGACAATATGACCCAGCTCTTTCAGCCAAGGATCTAGGCCAAGAAAACAATAATGAAGGAGCAAGACCAGTGATGCAGGTATGAAAATTGTATACGACCCCCATGGTGCAGATACCCTGGACAGTCTAAGTCAGTATTGATCTACATG
The DNA here is from genome assembly GCF_018294505.1 of Triticum aestivum. Taxonomy (NCBI): domain Eukaryota; kingdom Viridiplantae; phylum Streptophyta; class Magnoliopsida; order Poales; family Poaceae; genus Triticum; species Triticum aestivum. The sequence continues at coordinate 457,804,286 of NC_057798.1, read as the reverse complement.
GATATGCCTACAACATGAGTAATCGGAATGAGGAATAACGGTCTTGAAGCCCGAGTCCTCACTTATATGAATCATCATGGGTAGCCTGTCATGAACAAAAAATTTCCGTCAGAACCACTGTCAGTCAAGTCTGCAGATATTATCATACAGGCCAAACCCTTTATGTTGGTCGCGTCTACGGATCCGATACTCACGGCAGTGGAACCGGTTAAGATGATTCAGAAACTTCTGCGATGAGTCAGAATCTATCAGGAAACGGTTATGTTTTAACTCACTGTTTGAAACCCAAAGGACCTGCATTTAGTGGAGAAACCCAACGCAATGAGTCAGAGCTTGAGTTTTCATCAGAAAAATCTGATCATCATTACATGAAAGGTTGTCAGTACCGGGTGGCACACCCGACGGAAATCACTTTTGGATTTGTGAGATGGGCATATATTTCAGTCGTGATAATCAAATCACACTCAGTTAGTCAGCAGATCTAAAAAGAAATTGGAGCCTATATAAGCACGAGCAAGCCAGGTAAGATCTGTCAGAATGTGGAGACAGTAAAGCAAGCCATCACTACAAAAAAAGACACATCCGTGACATTTTGGGCAGAACGTATTTTTTTCTGTCATACATATGACACTTCTATGACGATAATTGTGACAAAACCCGGTATCATCATAGATGTGGTGGGCTCCTACTTCTATGACAAAAAATCATGACAGAAAATAGGCTTTTCGTCCTGGGCGGGCCGGAGACGTAGCTGCATGACATTCTTTGGGTCGTCCATGACGGAAAAAACCGTAGTAGAAGCGAGGGGGGGGCGAAATTTCGGGGATTTGCCGGTTACGGTGGGAGGTCGGGGGCCAAGCGATGCGCGTTTCTCTCGTACGTACATGTGTGTGTGCGAGGCGTTGGCTCTAAATGAACCCGAGCGAGGCGTTGGGCTCTAACTGAACCAGAGCGATTGCACTGCAGGCTACGCGTTACTGAACCCGAGCGATCGATCGATGGCTGTTAACTGAAGCCGATGGAGCGATTCCTTCGCTACTGCTGCTAACTGAAGCCGATCGATGCTGCCTCTGGGATGAACAGTGAGTGTTGCGGGGGGTTTGGATGAACAGTGAGCAGTGGCGTTGCCTCTGGATGAATAGGAACATGTTGTGTGGAGGGCTGGATGAACGGTAGATGGTGGAGGGGTGGCCGTGGAGGGGTGGTTGAACAGGACCCCGTGGTGTGGAGGGCTTGGTGAACAGTAGAGGGTGGAGGGCTGGATGAACAATAGACGGTGGAGGGGTGGTTGAACAGTAGCCGGTGGAGTAGCGCGCGGTGGAGGCTGGATGAACAGGAGCCCGTGGAGGCTGGAGGAGGTCGACGGTGGAGATGAACAGTATCTCGTGGAGTCCCGTTTTGTGGTACGCCACACCCCTCCCGATGAACAGGACCCCCGTTTCGACTGTAGCGCTCCAACACAAGTTCGTTTCGTCCGTTTTGCGGTACGCCACACCCCTCCCGATCAACAGGACCCCTGTTTCAACCGTAGGAGGTCTGTTTCCTCCGTTTTGCGGTACGCCACACCCCTCCCGATCAACAGGGCCCGCGTTTCGACCGTAGGAGGTCTGTTTCCTCCGTTTTGCGGTACGCCAGACCCCTCCCAATGAACAGGATCCTGTTTCGAACGTGGCCGGTCGAACACAAGGCCGTTTCCTCCATTGTGCGGTATGCCAGGCCTCGTTTCCATCGCCTGTTCCGTCCAAGCCCTCCCGATGAACATGACCACACATTCCATTCCGACCCAGCCGGTTTGGCTCCCCATGAACACGACGACGACGTTGTTTCTCCGTTCTATCCCAGCCATGTACACAAGCCCTGGCCGTACGTATGCGCGAGTAGGCGTTCGAGACCCTACCCGTATGTACGTACGTGGCCGTATTTTCTTTCTTGCACCCTCGTCGTTGTACGTACGTGTACATGCTACGTGCGCGCCTCTACTATGACATGTGCGCGCCTCTACAACGACCATTATGTACGTACACGCTCGCGGCCAGAATGACAACCCTACGTACGCTTCGACTAGGTGGGTCCCGACTGTCAGACACTTCCTTGCCTGCGAAGATGTAGCTGGTGGGTCCCAGCAGTCAGGGAGGCGAATCGTTTTTTTTTGCCCGGACGCACCTCCTTGCATGCAAAGATGTAGTTGGTGGGTCCCAGCAGTCAGGGGAAACGTTTTTTCGTGAAATACGGTGGCTCGTCCGGTGGGTCCCCGCTGTCAGGTGGAGGAATAATTATTTTGCGCGTAATAAGGAGGCACTTCCTTGCTGTGGCCGTGGACCCAGCTATCAGCCTCTCCACGTATGGTCCACGTCTGATGGAAGCCATTCCTTGACCATGTTGACCATGCCCCACCGAGAGCACCGGGGCGGTGGACGACGGTGAGGCCTAGGAAGGGAACGACGCGGAGCCGGGGAAGACGCGGCAGTGGATGCCCACGCGTAGAGGAGTACGAGGGTTCACTAGTTCGCTGCAGTGTGAGGCTACTGTCGCCGCAGAATAACAAGGGGTGTGGGTGAGTAGAGGGATGGCCTGGCCAGTGGTGGGAGTAGTAGGGGGCGGTGAGGCCTCCGCCACATCACAGTCGGCCACGGGAGGCAGGAGCACGAGGCACGACCGGCGCTGGTTTGGGCGGCTGGAGCAAGAAGACCAGAGGTTGAAGAAGCACTACGGCCGTTGGATGGACATTGTACGGTCACTGGAGCTAGAATCGTGCATATTATTGACTAAGTTGACAAAGCCCTCTGTCCCCGTCAACTTAGTAGGCCACAAGTCAGCCTGCCACTATACTGGGTCCCAGCTAACAGGCGGAGTATTCATTTTTTTGTGCGTAATAAGGAGGCACTTCCTTGCGTGCGAAGATATAGCTGGTGGGTCCGAGCTGTCAGCGGCGGTAAAGTTTTTTTCGCGAAATACAGAGGCCCTTTCGGTGGGTCCCTGATGTCAGGTGGAGGAATCATTATTTTGCACATAATAAGGAGGCATTTCCTTGCGTGCGGCCGTGGACCCAGCTATCGGCCTCTCCACGTACAGTCCACTTCAGATGCATGTCGGTCGTTGACCACGTTGACCAGGCCGCGCCGAGAGCACCCAGGGCGGTGGACGAGGCGAGGCCTAGGAAAGGAATGACACGGAGGCAGGGAAGACTCAGCAGTTGTTTCCCACGCGGAGGGGAGTACGACTGTACGAGGGTTTACTGGTTCGTCTGCCGCCGCCGGAGAATAACAGCAGGTGTGGGTGGGTAGAGGGATGGCTAGGCCAACGATGGGAGTATGCTGGGGTGGTGAGGCCTGCGCGGCAGCAGAGCCGGCCGTGGGAAGGAGGGAGCAGGCAGTCCCGCCGGCGCTTGTTTGAGCGGCTGGAGCAGGAAGAGAAGAGATTGAAGAAGCACGACGGCCGTTGGATGGCAATCCAACAGTCACTGCTTGTGTGTCAACCTTTTTTTAGGAAAGCCTCAAATCTATGGAAAACAGCATATAGCCCATCTGCCATTATTTCTAATAATTTACAGCCCATTTTCTAATTCTTAAGGTTTTTTTGGAGCCCATATTCTTTTTGTTAGCATTACAGCCCATACTGTGGCCACGGTTAAAAAAATATACGAAATTTTGCATATTTCGGTGCGGTCCGAACTGTTTTTAATCCCGAAATTTCGACTCACAATCAAACTGATTTTAAAAATAAATGTATATCAATATAAAATCCAACAAATTCTCCACGCTAAAAATTAATGTAATTTAAAATCTCAAAATAAAAAAAAAGATATTTGAAACTAATTGTCGGTTTGATGTGTTTTAAAAATGTACAGCCCATTTCTCATTACTGATGGGCCATTTTCTCGGCCAGACGAATGAAAGCTCTCCTCGTCTTGAAAGATTTGTAGCCCAACAGGCCTGACAAAGCGACTTACTTGGCAAATCACAAAAAAACTGGGTTGTGGCCGTGGACCCAGCTGTCAGCCTCTCCACGTACAGTACTCTTCTGATGGAAGTCGTTCCTTGACCACGTTGACTACGCCGCGCGGAGAGCACCACAGCGGTGGACGACAACAAGGCCTAGGAAGGGGATGACGCGAAGCTGGGGAAGACGTAGCAGTGGAAGCTCGCGCGGAGAAGAGTACGAGGGTTCACTGGTTCGGCTGCGGGGTGAGGCTGCCGTCACCGCAGGGCCTGGCCAGGGAATAGTAGGGGCGGTGATTCCTCCGCGGCAACACAGCCGGCCACGGGAGGCAGGAGCATGAGGCACGACCGGCGCTGGTTTGGGCGGCTGGAGCAAGAAGACCAGAGGTTGAAGAAGCACTACGGCCGTTGGATGGACATCGTACGGTCACTGGAGCTAGAATCGTTCATATTGACTAAGTTGACAAAGCCCTTCATCCCCGCCAACTTAGTAGGCCCACAAGTCAGCCTCCCACCAAGGTGGGTCCCAGCAACAGGGGGAGTATTCATTTTTTTGTGCATAATAAGGAGGCACTTCTGGTGGGTCCGAGCTGACAGCGGGGGCGAGACGTTTTTTTCGTGAAATACGGTGGCCCGTCAGGTGGGTCCCAGCAGTCAGGGGGCAAACATTTTTTTCGCAAAATACGATGGCCCATCCAGTGGGTCCCTGCTGTCAGTTGGAGGAATCATTATTTTCCGTGTAATAAGGAGGCACTTACTTGCTGCGGCCGTGGACCCAGCTGAGACTCTCCACGTACAGTATACATCCGATGGAAGTCGTTCCTTGACCACGTTGACCTCGCTGCGTTCCGTTGCATGCATGCATCCATGGGCGTGGTGCGTCCCCACTGTCAGCCTCTCATGTACAGTCATCTTTCGATGACTCTCGGTTGTTGACCACATTGACCACACCGTGCCGAGCGCACCCAGACTGGAACGGCCCGGAGATGGGGAAGACGGGGCAGTGGAGTCGCCGATGGAGAGGAGTGGGAAACTTCACTAGTTCGGGTGCGCGGCAGCACAGCCGCGGTGCCGCTCACGGGAGACAGGAGCAAGAACAGAGGTTGAAGAAGGAGCACGGCTGTTGGATTAACATCCAATGGTCCAGCTGCTAGAATCATTTATTGATTAAGTTGACAAAGCCGTTCGTACACGTCCGCTTAGCAGGCCCACAAGTCAGTCACCAAATCTGACGGGTCCCATCTGTCAATGGGATGAATAATTTTTTTCGCAAAACAAGGAGGCACTTCCTTCCGTGCGAAGATACAGCTAGTGGGTCCCACCTGTCAGGTGGAGGAAACATTTTTTTCAGCTTAATAAGGAGGAACTTTCCTTGCGTGCGACCATGGACCTTGTGGGTCCCAGCCGTCAAGCTCTCCATGTACAGTCCTCTTCCGATAACTCTCGTTTGTTGACCACGCCGCACCGAACACAGCGAGGCGGTGGACGACGGTGAAGCCCCGAACGGGAACGACTCAGAGATGGGAGAACGCGGCAGTGGAGTCACAGATTGAGAGGAGGAGAAGAGTTATAACTGGTTCTATTGCAATTCATATCAAACTCAGGTTCACAGGACACGTCCATATTCATAGCCAACATTCACTATCAACAATTCAAAAGATTCATATATACACAAGCTCAGCATATCTATGCATCCAAATGATTGATAGATCACACGCCAATATTCATACATAATTCACAAAAAGATTTAGATATACACATGTTCGGTGTGTTTATGCATCCAAATGATTGAGATCACAGCCAATATGATCCATGGACGAACTTTAATTACCTAGGGTACAGACTGGTAAATGGTGTTCAATCAGAGGTACTTCTTGCTAAAATTAGTTCTTGTACGAGTAAACTTTCGAGTACATAAGAGGCAGCACAGACAATCTGAACTTGTAGGTTTATCCTCAAATAGTGGCCTCGTGCCGAGGGAGGTTTGAGCAACTTGGCCACTCAGGGAGTCCTGGATTAGGGGGTGTCCGGATAGCCGAACTATCACCTTTGGCTGGACTCCTGGACTATGAAGATACAAGATTGAAGACTTTGTCCCGTGTCCGGATGGGACTTTCCTTGGCGTGGAAGGCAAGCTTGGCGGTACGGATATGTAGATCTCCTACCATTGTAACCGACTCTGTGTAACCCTAACCCTCTTCGGTGCCTATATAAATCGGAGGGTTTTAGTCCGTAGGACGAATAACAATCATACCATAGGCTAGCTTCTAGGGTTTAGCCTCTCTGATCTCGTGGTAGATCTACTCTTGTACTGCCCATATCATCAATATTAATCAAGCAGGAGTAGGGTTTTACCTCCATCGAGAGGGCCCGAACCTGGGTAAAAACATCGTGTCCCTTGTCTCCTGTTACCATCCGCCCAGACACACAATTCGGGACCCCCTACCCGAGATCCGCCGGTTTTGACACCGACATTGGTGCTTTCATTGAGAGTTCCTCTGTGTCGTCATCTTTAGGCCCGATGGCTCCTCCGATCATCAACAACGATGCGGTCCAGGGTGAGACTTTTCTCCCCGGACAGATCTTCGTATTCGGCGGCTTTGCACTCCGGGCCAATTCGCTTGGCCATCTGGAGCAGATTGAAAGCTACGCCCCTGGCCATCAGGTCAGATTTGGAAGTTTGAACTACACGGCTGATGTCCGCGGAGACTTGATCTTCGACGGGTTCGAGCCACAGCCAAGCGCGCCGCACTATCGCGATGGGCATGATCTAGCTCTGTCGCCGAACAGTGCCCTGGAGGCCGCACCAGTGTCCGCTCCGACCCTTAGCTCGGAGCCGACTGCGCCGATCGAGGACAGGTGGCTAGACACCGCCTCAGGGGCTGCAATCTCTATGGTGATTGAGCCGAACACCATCCTTGTCTGTCGGATTTCGGGTTCCGGCAGACCCTCTAGGTTCGAACACTGGGGTGCGCGCGGAGATTTCACCCTCTGCCTACCTACACCTCACCACCTCGCTATGATCTAAGCAATCAAAGGAACAACACAAGAGACACAGGGTTTATACTGGTTCGGGCCACCATTGTGGTGTAATACCCTACTCCAGTGTGTGGTGTGGTGGATTGCCTCTTGGGCTGATGATGAACAAATACAAGGAAGAACAGCCTCGCGAGGGTCTGTTCTTGTCTGGTGCGATGAACTACTAGGGGGGTTCAGTCGCTCTCTCTACTGGTTTCCTGGTGAGGATTCCCTTGTGCCTATCTTGTGGTGGCTAGTCCTATTTATAGGCAAAGGCCCTGGGCCTCTTCCCAAATATTGAGCGGGAAGGGTGCCAACAATTGGCCATTTTGAAGGGGAACATCTAGTACACATATCCTGACTAAAGTTGGTCCTCGCCTACTAAAGGCTCTGGTGGTGACGCCGGCTTGGGCTCCACGATGACCTCCATCCTGTCGTTCTGCTGGTCTTGGTCTTGTTGCACCGAAAGGGATGCCTTTGCTTGATGCTCCCGCCTGCGCTTGCTCCCTTTGCACCAAAGGGGAAAGAAGGACACTGCGCAGGCTGGCGCCCGCCTGGCACCCTTGGTCGTCATGGCTTGCGTCATGGGCACCTCGCAAGGTACCCCGCCTTGATCTCTCCGCCTCCTCGCGAGCCAGCCTGACGAGGCCGCGCCTGAGTAAGCCTCTTGTCGTTCCCCCCGCGAGGCTTGGCCCCTCGCGAGGGTCTTGAGCTCGTGCTGGTGAAGATGGGCCATGCGGGGCCGCCCCTTGAGCCACGCCGCAGGCCACAGGCAGGCAAGTCTGGGGACCCCTGTTCCCAGAACGCCGACAGTAGCCCCCGGGCCCAAGGCGCGCCCGGACTTGGCTGAGCAGAGAGGCGAAGGGGCAAGTGCGAAGCGTCGCGGGCCCAAATAGCCTGCGGCCTTGGGCGCCGCGTGGCGGTTGATTGGACATGGGCGGCTCCGCTCCCCCACGACACCTCGGCAACTGTGCGAGCTGACAAGTCCCTGTATACAAAGCGGGTCATGATTACCTGTGATCGTGGAGGCCGGCGATTGGCCCCTCTGGCTATAAGTACGGGAAGGCGCCTGCCCTTCCGGTCCATCCCCTCTCGCTTCTCTTCCTCCTTCATGGCTCCGCCAAAGAGGTTCTCGGCCGCGGAGAAAGGGAAGGCCCGCCGGGTAGAGCTTGACTCTCCTCCACCCAAGCGTGGTCGAGGCCGTCCCCGCAAACACCCTACGACTCCCATGGTGGCTCCCCGCGGTCGCGGAGGCGATCTTCCGTGCGATGAAGGGCGACCGGCCGCCGCTGGGGAACGCGATGCGGTCCTACGACCTCCTAGGCCGCGCTCCCTCTCGGCAGAGGTACTGCCGGAGTTTGTTGTGTGGGCGGCGGAACCGGCCCGCACCCGGCTCCAACTTCCTTGCTTCCTCCTAGGTGAGCTTCCAGCTGGCGCCCCGGGCGACCTCTGGCTTCAGGCGGACGGTTGCTGCGGCCGAGCCTCCTGGGCTTCACTGGAGGTTTCTGCAGCCGGGAGCTTGGCCCTGACCCGCGGCTGGCAAACGTTTGCCCGCGCGCGTGGTCTGATCCGGCGGTGCACCCTGCACTTCAAGTTCGACGGCGATGCCACCCTCTACGTGACGGTGTTTGGGGAAGATGGTCGCCGCGCCGGGTGTTGCCCTGAGAATGATGACCGCGGTCGTGGGTCCAGCCCCGACGACAATGAAGATGACAGCGTGCGAGCAGCCGGTGGTGGTCGAGGTTCATCGAGCTTCGACGACTCTTCTTCGGGCAGCAGCTCCTCCAGTGGTGGCCGCGATCGGCCTCCGTGCCGTCGCGCCCGCCTGGAGGGAGGTAGCGGGTCCGCCCACCGTCGCGCCCCGGTGAAGCACGAGACGGAGTCCTCCTGAGCTCCGGAGGCAGTTCAAGTCTCTCCCGCGAGCTGGTGTCGGGCGAGTCGCGCCTATTTTGTTCTTTTTCCCTTTCCCTGCGCAAAAAGACAGTAGTGTAGGGCCCCGCGAGGGTGTGCTTGGACTATTGCTATTTAATTATCGTACTGCTTCCGCTATCCTGATATTGTGCCTTTGTGCCGCGCGCCTGCGCGCAGAAATTACTTATCTCGGGGGAGGGCTTGTCATGGCCCTTGCTTCCCTAGGCTGAGGCTCCGTCGAACGTTCCATGTCCTGCGAGGGTTAGTCTGGAGAGGTAGTTTCCGGCCTCAGCCGTGGAGGCGATCGACCCAGGCCCTGTGTTCGCGTCACGGTGCCCGTGGGGCATAGACTGGAGGGGTGCTCCTGTAGTGGACCCGGGTTGGGAAGCCTCAAACGACAAGGGCAGAAAACACTCGCGAGGGCGCCCGCGGTGCTCCCTCGCGAGACTTGCACGAGAGAAATCGGGGCAGGAGAGCGAGAAAAGCAAAGAGTCACAAACCAAAGGCGACAACAACTTTAGCAAAACCTCGAATGGGGACGAACAAGCCAACTGCAGAAAGCAAATGAGAAAAGCCGCGTCCGACACCTAATCTAGTCTTCGACATCTTCTCACCAGCGCGGAGCTAACTGCTGCCACTGGGCGTGGGAGGGAGCCCCAGGGCCTGAGGCCGGTGCTCCTGAGACTCTGGGGCGTGTACAGCCCCACTCACTATTACGTGAGAGTGTCACGGGCGGTGAGCTTCACAGGCATTGGCCTTCTTCACAGGCTCCGGGCCTTTCTCGGAAGAATAAACCTCACAGGCATTTGCCTTCTTCACAGGCTCTGGGCCTTTTCCAAAACGCAACATCTTCACAGGCGTTCGCCTTCTTCACAGGCTCCGGGCCTTTTCCAAAATGCAACATCTTCACAGGCGTTCACCTTCTTCACAGGCTCCGGGCCTTTTCCAAAACGCAACATCTTCACAGGCGTTCGCCTTCTTCACAGGCTCCGGGCCTTTTCCAAAATGCAACATCTTCACAGGCGTTCGCCTTCTTCATAGGCTCCGGGCCTTTTCCAAAACGCAACATCTTCACAGGTGTTCGCCTTCTTCACAGGCTCTGGGCCTTTTAGGGGTAAAACCTCCGGAGGTGCTGAATGTTCCACGCGTTCTGGACGGGTACCCCCTCCTGAGTCTCCAAGCGCGCGGAGCCAGTCCTGGAAACATGAACAACCTTGAACGGGCCCTCCCGCATGGGAGAGAGCTTATGCAGTCCCTCCCTGGAGAGAACTCGCCTGAGCACGAGGTCCCCTACCTCAAGAGTCCTGGGGCGGATGTTGCGGCAATGGTATCGCTGCAGCACTTGCTGGTATCTTGCCGCTCGGAGCGCAGCCTCCCGTCAACGCTCCTCCCTCAGCACAAGGTCCGTCCCCCAAATGGCATCCTGCTACGCCTCGTCGAACGCCAGGACCCGTGTGGAGCGACGTCTGACCTCGTGAGGGAGGACCGCTTCAGCTCTGTAGACCAGGAAGAATGGGGTCTCGCCAGTTGGCTTGGTCGCGGTTGTGCGGATGGACCACAGCACGGCCTGAAGCTCATCGTACCAGCCTCGGCCGCAAGCCTCCAACTTCTTCTTGAATGTCCTGGTCTTGAGGCCTCTCAGGACCTCCGCGTTGGCCCGCTCGGCCTGACCGTTGCTCCGGGGGTGCGCCACCGAAGCGTAGCATATCTGCGTTCCAAGGTTAGCACAGTATGTTTTGAAGAGGATACTGGTGAACTGCGAACCGTTGTTAGTGATGATGCGGTTCGGCACCCCGAACCGGCTCACGATGCCCTTGATAAACTTGACCGCAGACCCTGCGGGGATGGTACGGACGGCTTCCTCTTCAGCCCACTTAGTGAACTTGTCCACGGCGACATAGAGGTAGCGATAGCCCCCTAGCGCCCGAGGAAATGGGCCCAGGATGTCCAGCCCCCAGACTGCGAATGGCCACAAGAGGGGTATAGTTTGCAGGCCTTCAGCCGGCTGATGGATCTTCTTGGCATGGAACTGGCAGGCCTCGCAAGCCTTCACCAGCTCGACGACATCATTGAGCGCAGTGGGCCAATAGAACCCACTGCGGAACGCCTTGCCAACGATGGTCGGCGATGATGAATGATGCCCACAGTCTCCACCGTGTATATCTGTCAGTAGTTCCTTCCCTTGCTTCCTGGAGATGCAGCGCAGGGACATATCATTCGGTCGCCTTCGGTATGGCTCTCCATCTCTGATGCAGTATGATGTGGCCTGTCGCGCCACGCGCTCCGCTTCCTCCTCCTTCTCTGGCAAGATCCCTTGTGTCAGATAGCTCTGGAGCTCCGTGATCCAGCACCCCTCCTGAGGCTCCATTGTCAAGAGCAGACGCGCCCCTGAGGCCGGGCCACAGACCAGGGCTCCCAAGGCCGGCGGCTGGGGGAGCTCCTCCCGAGGCTGCACCGCGCTTGACAGTGACGGCGTGGCCGAGGGCTTGAAGAGCCGCTCTTCGAAGACGCCAGGCTCCTGAGGTAGTCGCCTGGATTCTCGTTTGGCAATGTCGTCGGCCTCCTGATTGGTGCCACAGGGCACGTGCTGTAACTCCATCCCCCAGAACTGCTTCTCCATCCTGCGGACCTCCACAAGGTAGGCTTCCATGTGCTCATCCCTCGGCTCGTATACTTTGTTGGAGAAGTTGACGAGGAGTTGTGAGTCACCTTTGATGGTAAGACGCTTTACTCCGAGGGCGGCTGCGGCCTTCAGGCCTGCTATCAAGCCTTCATATTCTGCTATGTTGTTGGAGACCTTCTCTCCGTGCTGGAAGCAGAGCCGCACGGCGTAGTAAAGCTTGTCTTGGGTAGGAGATATAAGCACCGCGCCAGCCCCCGCGCCGTGCCTGGAGAACGCCCCGTCAAAGTACATGACCCAACCGTCCGGTGCCTTGCTTCCTGGAGAGAGGGATCGATCATCATCAGCCTTGAGGCCTGGCACCTCCGCCCACTCTACTACGAAATCTGCCAAGGCGGCCCCCTTGATAACTCTGGTTGTGCTGAATTCGAGCTGAAACGCTTGCAGTTCAATGTTCCACTCAGCAACTCTTCTAGCTGAGTTAGGGCTCCTGAGCACACTTTCCAAAGGGTATGCGGAGACAACCTTGATGGGGTGGCCCTGAAAATAGTGTCGCAGCTTGCGCGAGGCCACCAATAGCGCGAGGAGAAGTTTCTGAGGCATGGGGTACCGCGCCCTTGCGTCCCGCAACACTGTGCTGACGAAGTACATAGGATGTTCAACGAGGTTGGGAACGCTGGTGTCGATGGCGCCCTCCAAAGACCGTGGCGCCTCCTGAGACAGGGGAGCCCCCAGCGGCCAGTCGCCAGGGGGAGGGGCTTCCACTATCTCGAGTGTGTTCCCCAGTGGCGGCTGATCCTTCTCGGCTGCGTAGTGGTCTCTGTGGGTCTTCCTTGTTCACTCTTTGTCTTGACTCGGGCATATGTCGTGGCCTTGCCCCGGTGCTCCTCCCTAACCGGCACCAGGGCTGCGCTGGCGGAGTAGGGAGTGGCTGCAAGGTCGAGCACCAAGGGTTCCTGAGGGCGCGGGGCCACCATTACCGGAGGGCTGGTTAGGTACTTCTTGAGGTCTTGGAACGCCTTATCGGCCTCTTCAGTCCATTCAAAAGGTCCCGTTTTCTTCATCAGCTGGAAGAAAGGCAGCGCTCGCTCCCCCAACTTGGAGATGAAGCGTCCCAGTGCTGTCACGCGCCCCGTGAGCTTCTGCATCTCTCTGAGGGTCTTTGGCGGGCTCATGTCCTCAACCGCCTTGACCTTTTCTGGGTTAGCCTCGATGCCTCGGTGGGACATGAGGAAGCCCAAGAGCTTGCCTGAGGGGACCCCAAACACACACTTCTCTGGATAGAGCCGCAGGCTCACGGCGTTGAGGCTCACGAAGGTTTCCTCTAGGTCTTGTATCAGGGTCTTGGCCTCGCGAGACTTCACCACAATATCATCGACGTAAGCCTCAATGTTCCTCCCGAGCTGCTGGCCCAAGGCGATGTGCATCAGCCGCTGAAAGGTCGCCCCTGCATTGTGCAACCCGAACGGCATGCATGTGTAGCAGTACACTCCACACGGGGTTAGAAAGGCCATTTTTTTCACATCTTCCACCACCATCTTGATCTGGTGATACCCAGAGAAGGCATCCAAGAAACACAACAGGTCGCACTCGGCGGTGGAGTCGACGATCTGATCAATGCGGGGGAGCGGAAACGGATCCTGCGGGCAAGCCTTGTTGAGGTTGGTGAAGTCGACACACATGTGTTCCTTTCCCCCTTTCTTCGACACAACGACTGGGTTGGCCAGCCAATCCGGGTACCGGACCTCACGAATGACCCCTGCAGCTTCCAACTTGCTTGGATGGTGAAAGCCTGCTTTTCCGTGGACTGCCGCCTTGCTTTCTGCTTCACGGGTCGGACATTGGGGCACACATTGAGGTGGTGCTTGATTACGCCTCTAGGGATCCCCGCCAGCTGATCAGGCTCCCATGCGAATACCTTTTTGTTCGCGCGCAGGAACTTGACCAGGGCCTCCTCCTGCCCGGGCTCGAGGTTGGTGCCTATGGTGAAGGTGGCATCGGTGGATCCGTCTTCGTCAACCAGCATCTGCTTGGTTTCGGCCTTCTCTTGGGTGAACAACTGCTTCTTCTTGGCCGGCGCAGCCCCCTTGGGCTTAGGGGCGTCCGAGTCGGCAGGTTGCGCCGACGCCGCCGCCTTGAAGGCGAGCTTGAGCACTTGCAACGCATCCCCGGTGTCTCCGCACACGGTGAGGACGCCGCTGCTCCCGGGCATTTTCATGAGGTTGTACGCCGGGTGAGTCGCAGCCATGAACCGGGCCGGCGCTGGATAGCCGAGGATGGCGTTGTACGGGAGGCCGATGGGGGCGATGTCAAAGTCAATTAGCTCCGTGCGGAAGTTGTTGTAGGTGCCGAAGGTTACCGGAAGACGGATCTTCCCTAGGGAGCTGGAGGACCCGCCCCCGACACCCACGAAGGGCCGGCTGGGCCGAAGCCGTTCCGGCGGTATGTGGAGGAGGCTGAAGGCTTCAATCGAAAGCACGCTGAGGCCCGAGCCGCCGTCGATGAGAGTCCTGGTGACGGCCACCTGGCAGATGGTGGGAGTACACAGCATCGGGAGCGCGCCCAAGCAAACCGAGTTGGAGGGGTGGTCCTTCAAGCTAAAGGCCAGGTCGGCCTTGGGCGCCGACCGACCTGAGGGAGCCCCCTCCCGCGTGAAGGTGGCGCCGACCTGGCGGACGAACGGCTTGATGTGGCGGCCCGAAGGTGGCACCTGCAAGCCGCCCAGGAGGGCCCGACGAGTGGGGGTGCCGGCGCATCATGCCTGGCAAGGAAGAGGTTGCGCAGCTCTTCCCAAGGGATCACGGAAGCCGCCGGTAACTTGGCCGGCCACTGCACTTGTCGCAAGGCGGGGGCCAAGGCCTGGAGCCCCCTGGCCCCCGCGCTAGTGCCAACGACTGGAGCGGACGGTGCGCCGCTCATCACAGGGCGGGTCATGGTGTCGGCGGAGAGCGGGTCGGCGGAAGGAGGAGCTCCGGCGCACCCCTACCTGCGCGCCAAATGTTGGATTTCGGGTTCCGGCAGACCCTCTAGGTTCGAACACTGGGGTGCACGCGGATATTTCACCCTCTTCCTACCTACACCTCATCGCCTTGCTATGATCTAAGCAATCAAAGGAACAACACAAGAGACACATGGTTTATACTGGTTCGGGCCACCATTGTGGTGTAATACCCTACTCGAGTGTGTGGTGTGGTGGATTGCCTCTTGGGCTGATGATGAACAAATACAAGGAAGAACAGCCTCGCGAGGGTCTGTTCTTGTCTGGTGCAATGAACTGCTAGGGGGAGTTCAGTCGCTCTCTCTACTGGTTTCCTGGTGAGGATTCCCTTGTGCCTATCTTGTGGTGGCTAGTCCTATTTATAGGCAAAGGCCCTAGGCCTCTTCCTAAATATTGAGCGGGAAGGGCGCCAACAATTGGCCATTTTGAAGGGGAACATCTAGTACACTTATCCTGACTAAAGTTGGTCCTCGCCTGCTAAAGGCTCTGGTGGTGACGCCGGCTTGGGCTCCACGATGACCTCCATCTTGTCGTTCTGCTAGTCTTGGTCTTGTTGCACCAAAATGGATACCTTTGCTTGCTGCTCCCGCCTGCGCTTGCTCCCTTTGCACCAAAGGGGAAAGAAGGACACTGCATGGGCTGGCGCCCGCCTGGCGCCCTTGGTCGTCATGGCTTGCTTCATGGGCACCTCGCGAGGTACCCCGCCTTGATATCTCCGCCTCCTCGCGAGCCAGCCTGACGAGGCCGCGCCTGAGGAAGCCTCTTGTCGTTCCCCCCACGAGGCTTGGCCCCTCGCAAGGGTCTTGAGCTCGTGCTGATGAAGATGGGCCATGCTGGGCCGCCCCTTGAGCCACGCCGCAGGCCGCAGGTAGGCAAGTCTGGGGACCCTCATTCCCAGAATGCCGACACTGTCCTTCGCAAGGCTCGTGACTCCAAGGTGCCAGACTCCTCTCCGTACGCCGAACCATCTGCGCCCCTACCGATCGAATCCGATTGGGCGCCGGTCATGGAGTTCAACGCCGCGGACATCTTTCAGCACTCACCCTTTGGTGACATCCTGAACTCAGTAAATTCTCTCTGTTTATCAGGAGAGCCCTGGCCGGACTATGGTCAGGAAGGTTGGGATGCGGACGACGAAGAAATTCAAAGCCCACCCACCACCCACTTCGTAGCCACTGTCGATGATTTAACCGACATGCTCGACTTCGACTCCGAAGACATCGACGGTATGGACGATGATGCAGGAGACGACCAAGAACCAACGCCTACAGGGCACTGGAAGGCCACCTCGTCATACGACATTTACATGGTGGACATCCCAAAAGATGGGAATGGCAATGGAACAACGGAGGATGACCCCTCCAAGAAACAGCCTAAGCGCCGGCGTTAGCGGCGATGCTCTAAATCCCGCCACAGCAAAAATGGTGATTCCGGCACGGGAGACAATAACACCCCGGAAAGTGCCGAAGACAAACCCCTCCAGCAGGATTCAGCACAGGAGGACGGAGAAGCCAGCCCTCATGAGAGAGCGGCAGTCAGAGAGGTAGAGGACAATAATTACATGCCTCCCTCCGAAGACGAGGCAAGCCTCGACGACGACGAATTTGTCGTGCCTGAGGATCCCGTCGAACAGGAGCGTTTCAAACGCAGGCTTATGGCCACGACAAGCAGCCTCAAGAAAAAGCAGCAACAGCTTAGAGCTGATCAAGATTTGCTAGCTGACAGATGGACTGAAGTCCTTGCGGTCGAAGAGTACGAACTCGAACGCCCCTCCAAGAGCTACCCAAAACGCAGGCTGCTACCCCGACTAGAGGGGGAGGCACCCAAACCTACATCACAAGTGCATGATACGGCCGACCGGCCACCTCGTGGCCGCGACAGAGAGGCCTCTCGACCCTCCACTCAAGCCGCACCCTGGCGCCGCTCAAAAAATACCAAGGCACGGGGAAGGGCGCCAGACCTGCAAGACATATTGTAGGACAAGGCAAGGCAAACAAGATCGATCTATGGATCGCGTGGGTGCCTCACTACACGTGATGACAACCGTCATGCCGGATACAGCAAATCCGGCCGGGCCGAACACAGCAGACAAAGCCCATTTGAGCTACGTCATGATATAGCCCAATACAGAGGCGCCGCACACCCACTATGCTTCACAGACGAAGTGATGGATCATCAAATCCCTGAGGGTTTCAAACCCATAAACATTGAATCATAGATCCTGCGGTCTGGATCGAGGACTATCTCCTTCATATCCACATGGCCCACGGTGATGATCTACACGCCATCAAATACCTCCCACTCAAGCTTAAAGGACCAGCTTGGCATTGGCTTAAAAGCTTGCCAGCGGAGTCAATTGGTTGTTGGGAAGACCTGGAAGCCGCATTCCTCGACAATTTCCAGGGCACCTATGTGCGACCACCAGACGCCGATGACCTAAGCCACATAATTCAGCAGCCAGAGGAATCGGCCAGACAATTCTGGACACGGTTCCTAACCAAGAAAAATCAAATCATTGACTGTCCGGATGCAGAGGCCCTTGCAGCCTTCAAACATAACATCCGCGACGAGTGGCTTGCCCGGCACCTAGGATAGGAAAAGCCGAAATCCATGGCAGCCCTCACCACACTCATGACCCGCTTTTGCGCGGGAGAAGACAGCTGGCTAGCTCGTAGTAACAACATGACCAAGAGCCCTGGTAATTTGGATACCAAGGACAGCAGCGGCAGGTCGCGTCGCAACAAGCACAAGCGCCGCATCAATGGCGATAATGCTGAAGATACGGCAGTCAATGCCGGATTCAGAGGCTCTAAACCCGGTCAGCGGAAAAAGCCATTCAAAAGAAATACTCCGGACCCGTCCAATTTGGACCGAATACTCGATCGCTCGTGCCAGATACACGGCACCCCCGAAAAACCAGCCAACCACACCAAGAGGGATTGTTGGGTGTTCAAGCAGGCAGGCAAGTTAAATGCCGACAACAATGACAAGGGGCTGCATAGCGAGGACAAGGAGGAGCCCCGGCCGCCGAACAATAGAGGACAGAAGGGCTTCCCCCTACAAGTGCGGACGGTGAACATGATATACACAACCCACATACCCAAAAGGGAGCGGAAGTGTGCACTAAGGGACGTATATGTGATGGAGCCAGTCGCCCCAAAGTTTAACCCGTGGTCCTCTTGCCCGATCACTTTTGATCGAAGGGACCACCCCACTAGCATCCGTCATGGCGGATTCACCGCATTGGTTCTAGACCCAATCATTGATAGATTTCACCTCACTGGAGTCCTGATGGACGGCGGCAGCAGCCTGAACCTGCTTTATCAGGATACAATGTGCAAAAAGGGTATAGACCCATAAAGGATTAAACCCACAAAGACGACCTTTAAAGGCGTCATACCAGGTGTAGAGGCCAACTGTACAGGCTCAGTTACACTTGAAGTGGTCTTCGGATCCCCGGATAACTTCCGAAGCGAGGAGTTAATCTTCGACATAGTCCCGTTCCGCAGCGGCTATCACGCACTGCTCGAACGAACCGCATTTGCAAAGTTCAATGCGGTGCCGCACTATGCATACCTCAAGCTCAAGATGCCAAGCCCTCGAGGAGTCGTTACGGTCAACGAAAACACCGAACGCTCTCTCCGAACGGAGGAGCATACGGCGGCCCTCGCGTCGGAAATACAAAGCAGCCTCTCAAGGCAATCCTCGAGTCCGGCTATCAAACACCCGGACACCGTCAAGGGCGCCTGGAGTAACCTACAACAAGACCGTCTGGCACGTCCCGAGCACGCGTAGAAATGCGGCCCCAACCCCAGCCCTCGCGACATTGCGAAACCAGTACTACGCATACATAATTACGCTCTAGAAATACCATGGGCATAGGGGGAGGGGCACGACCACGGCAAGCCCAGAATGCGGCTCAACCGCACCAGGGGCTCCCAATTGTGTCATTCTTTTTTTCTCTTACTTTCAGGACTCCCTTTCTCAAGAAGCCCTGTACGACAGTAGAATCGCCAAACACACGATGCAACAGCCAGGGAAGCAGAAAGCTACGTCAATTGTCCAGGTGGTCTCTATAACGAGCAGTATACCTGTTTTACATATCATCCCGCAGCTTGCTTCTGGAGGGGCACATGTCAAATAGTCCCATCCCTTGCTTATCGCACTATTTGTATCATTCCGCTTTTACCGCAGCTTTTTTGAATAAACAATGCATAGCTTTTGCCTATTATTGCATTCCTTTTTTTATCTATATATGTTCACTTATGACATGTTGCATCCGTACGCTTTGGTATGGCCAAATACACCAGGGGCTTAAGTACCCCAAAATATGGTGTGATAAGTCCGAACACTTTCACAAGTGCGGCACCCCGAACTTATAGCATTATATGCATCGGCTCCGAATCATGTCTTGGGTCAATAGTTGGGTATGCCCGGCTCCCATGTTTTGGTACCTTACGTTCCGTTATATCGGCTAAGGTAGCGCTGGGAGAACCACTGCGATTGTGCCCCGGTTGAGCTGGGTTGAGCACCTCAGTGGATAAAGCTAAAACTGACCGTCATGATAGGGCGAGAGCCGGTCGCTGTTCGAGAGGTTTTCGAGTCCCTAAAGACTTATGCCGCTTAGAGCGAGGAGCCGGCTTTGTCCGGCCCAGGCGTGGATAGCACCCCGAATTCGGTCTTCCAAATACTAGGGGCTTCGCCTAAATTTAAAATTATAGAATTCTATGGCTAAGTGAGAGTGTTCAAGCATTATAGTCCAATTGCCTTGTTTGTTGCGTTGAGCGCCTCCCTCGAAGGACCCAAGAATGGGAAAAAGAGCGCTCAAGTTTATCCCGAACACCCCAGCACTCGCGGCATGGGGGCAGAAGCCGACGACTCGCCATCTCTCAAATTTAATAAACGGCTGCATAGAAGGTAATATTTTAAATTCACAAGCGTTGCTTAGCGCATATGAACAAGTTTTCAAGCGTACAGGATAACAAATGCGAGTTTACTCAAAAATTACATCTTTGGAGCATTTACCCGCTATAAGGCGGGGACCCTTCAGGATGCCCGCATAATCCATCTCGGGCGTGTGATACTCCCTGCCCGGCGGTGCAGCGTCCGTCACAAGCTTCTCAGCGTCCATCTTGCCCCAGTGCACTTTAGCATGGGCAAGGGCCCTACGGGCACCTTCGATATAGACGGAGCGCTTGATGACTTCAATCCATGGACAGGCGTCCACCAGCCGCCTCACCAGCCCGAAGTAGCTCCCAGGCATGGCTTCCTTAGGCCACAACCGAACTATGAGGCCCTTCATGGCCTGTTCGGCCACCTTATGGAGCTCGACCAGCTGCTTCAGCTGGTCGCTCAAGGGCACCAGGTGTCCGGCCTCAGCATACTGAGACCAGAACACCTTCTCCGTTGAGCTCCCCTCCTCGGCCCGGTAGAATGCGGCAGCGTCGGACACACTGCGGGGCAGATCTACGAATGCTCCTGGAGAGCTCCGGATTCGGGTAAGTAATAAGTAATTCACTTTCACGTGCTGGCTTTGCATGAATAATGCCTTACCTGCCACTATCTTCTTCATTGCCTCAATTTCCTGGAGGGCTTTTTGGGCTTCGGCCTTAGCGGCTTTGGCGCTTTCAAGAGCCGAGGCGAGCTCGGACTCTCGAGTCTTTGAGTCACGCTCCAAACTCCCGTGTTTTTCCACGAGAGCCTGGATCTCTTGCCGCACCTCCGCCACCCGCGCCTCCTGCTTCTCTCGCTCGGTGTGCTCCGCGGCCGCATTGCTTTTAGCCTTGGACACCGCCTCCTTCAGGGTCGCCACCTCGTCCGTGGCCCCTGCAATTCTCACGTTATTCCTGTCATTTTTTGCAACCACATTTTTTATATACTTCCATAAGGTATTACTTACCTTCCTTGTCCTCGAGCTGCTTTTTGGCAAGGCCGAGCTCGTTCTCGGACCGCTCGAGGCTCTGCTTCAATGCATCGACCTCCGCAGTCAGTGCGGCAGAGGTCAGCAGCGCATCCTGCATTCCCCATATTGGCATACTTATGTTAGACTCCTGCGTACATCTTTTTAGATCCTCAGTTCGGCTTTTCTTTCCGAACACCAAACTGAGCATCAGGGGCTACTGTCTATGCGGTAATATTTTTACATATCTTAAATACATACCTCAAAGCCTGTTAGAAGGCTGGCACAGGCTTCAGTCAGCCTGCTCTTGGCGGACTGAACTTTCTGGATCACCACACTCATAACAGTGTGGTGCTCCTCGTTGATGGAGGCGCCGTTAAGCGCCTCCAGCAAGTTATCCGGTGCCTTCGGTTGGACGGAGGTCACCGGTGTCGCAGTCTCGCCCTTCTACAAAGGGGCCGCCTGCCGGACTCTGGAACCACTGAAGGTTCCGGTACAGAGTCTGGCCCAGGGCCGGACTTAGAGCCCTTTCGGGTTTGATGCCCCTTATGCCCGGAGTCTGGGAGATTGCCTTGCGGCACCTCCTGGACCTCCTCCTCCTAGCTGGGCCCCTTTTGGGACCCCACCTCGGCGTCATCCGCAGCGCGAGGAGAGGAGGCAGCTGGTAGTGAAGTGCTATTCACGTCCGACAAAGCCAGGGAGCCGCTCGTTGAAATGTTGAGCCCGTCCTTGGGCGGGCTGCATGGTTATATTCGGCGTTAGGAGATTCTATACGACAAGTGGAACACCATGAGTTATTCTGGTATCCGGACACTTACGATGTCGCCAGGGGCTTAGGCCTCGGTGTCCACTCCTCATCGCCGTCGTCGGCGTTGGTGGAGTAGTCCGGAGGAAGGGTCCTTCCCTTCTTGGACCCCCCGGCCTCCCCAGTTGGGGCGGCCTTCCTTTTCTTCTCTCCCCCTGCTGGGGGAGAGGCCTCTTTTTCCTCCTCCTCGTCTTCGCGGGAGGAGTCCGCCTTAGAGTCCTCGGACGATGAGCCCGATAACACCTGGCGCCACTTCTTGGCCTTCTTCTCCGGCACCACGTGAGGCGCCGGAACCAGCAGCCCCCTCAATCGGGCGTCCACTGGGTCTTCAGGCAAGGGAGCCAGACAGTTAACCTGCCCGGACTTCTTCTGCTTGGCCTGTCAAAGGTAAGCGAGTTTAGATCCCGCATAGAGTCAAACTATGAAAAACAAATGTCCTGTAAAGGGTAAAATAGCTTACCTCGCTGGCTTGACGCTGCGAGCTAAATCCGCGATCTTTGGTAGCGGATGCGGGAGCCTCGGCGCCCTTGAACAGCACCTTCCAGGCATCTGCGTATGTAGTGTCGAAGAGCCTGCTCAACGTTTGGTGTTGTGCCAGATCAAACTCCCACAAATTGAAGGCCCGTTGTTGGCACGGGAGGATCCGGCGGATGAGCATGACTTGGACTATGTTGACGAGCTTGAGCTTCTTGTTCACAAGGTTTTGGACACAGGTTTGGAGTCCGGTCAGCTCTTCTGAATTACCCCATGTCAGGCCCTTCTCTTTCCAGGAGGTGAGCCGTCTGGGGATGCCAGATCAGAATTCGGGGGCCGCTGCCCACTCAGGGTCACGCCGCTCGGTGATATAGAAACACCCCGATTGCCACCCTTTGATGGTTTCCACGAAGGAGCCCTCGAGCCATATAACGTTGGGCATCTTTCCCACCATGGCGCCTCCGCACTCTGCCTGCTGGTCGCCTACTACCTTCGGCTTGACATTGAAGGTCTTCAGCCATAAGCCGAAGTGGGGCTTGATGCGGAGGAAGGCCTCGCACACGACGATAAACACTGAGATGTTGAGGATGAAGTTCGGGGCCAGATCATGGAAATCCAGGCCGTAGTAGAACATGAGCCCCCGAACAAATGGGTGGAGTGGGAAGCCCAGTCCGCGGAGGAAATGTGGGAGGAACACCACCCTCTCATGGGGCCTGGGGGTGGGGACGAGCTGCCCCTCGTCTGGAAGCCGGCGCACAATGTCGTTGTGCAGGTATCCGGCTTTCCTCAACTTTTTGATGTGCCCCTTCGTGACGGAGGAGGCCATCCACTTGCCTCCCACTCCTGACATGGCTGGGGAAGGTTGAGGCGAGATGTGCGGACTTGGGCGCTGGAGCTCGAGTGCGCGGAAATGGATGAGCAGAGGAGGAAGAAGGTGTGCGTGAAAAAGTGGATCCTTATCCCCTTATATGGACGGACGAAGCTATGCGTCCCCACCGGCCTGGTAAAACTCGCTTATCTCCCAAGCGCCGTAATTGATGGCGCGGTTGGGTTATCCACGCCCGTATTGATGAGAATCCCGGAATCAGGGGACATGATCTCTGCTTCGACAAGACGTGCCAAGGAAACCGCCTCGCTAAACGCGCTGAGGTGGGACAGTAAAAATGATTCGAATAAAGGCTTGGTCGTGGTGTGATGTCACGCCACGAAATACGTCAGCAGATTGAGTTTGTGTAAATATTATTCTCTCTACGGTGGTGTGTGGAACTTATTTTGCAGAGCCGGACACTATCCTTGTGTTCAAAATCTTCTATGAAGTATTCGGAGGAGGAACCCGCCTTGCAATGTCGAAGACAATATGTGCGCCAGACTCATCGTCATTGAAGCCTGGTTCAGGGGCTACTGAGGGAGTCCTGGATTAGAGGGTGTCCGGATAGCCGAACTATCACCTTTGGTCGGACTCCTAGACTATGAAGATACAAGATTGAAGACTTCGTCCTGTGTCCGGATGGGACTTTCCTTGGCATGGAAGGCAAGCTTGGCGGTACGGATATGTAGATCTCCTACCATTGTAACCGACTCTGTGTAACCCTAACCCTCTTCGGTGCCTATATAAACCGGAGGGTTTTAGTCCGTAGGACGAACAACAATCATACCATAGGCTAGCTTCCAGGGTTTAGCCTCTCTGATCTCATGGTAGATCTACTCTTGTACTAACCATATCATCAATATTAATCAAGCAGGAGTAGGGTTTTACCTCCATCGAGAGGGCCTGAACCTGGGTAGAAACATCGTGTCCCTTGTCTCCTGTTACCATCCGCCAAGATGCATAGTTCGGGACCCCCTACCCGAGATCCGCCGGTTTTGACACCGACAGCCACTACTTTCATCCAACTAGTTTACTGGCTCATCTTGGTCCTGTATCTCGCCAAAATTCTACATTGCAGACGAGAAAGGAGGCGGTTGAGAAAATGAACCACCCAAATTTTTTGTGCAGTTCAACTGAAATGGAGCATCTTTGGCGTGCAGACTGATTAAGTCCCAGATGAATATATGCGTTAACCAACTTGTCTGGAATCTTTAGACTCCATGCCATATAGTTCGCTACCATATGTGCCGATAACCAAAAGGCACAAGTTGGGACCAAAGACTGGACTGCGT
The DNA here is from genome assembly GCF_018294505.1 of Triticum aestivum. Taxonomy (NCBI): domain Eukaryota; kingdom Viridiplantae; phylum Streptophyta; class Magnoliopsida; order Poales; family Poaceae; genus Triticum; species Triticum aestivum. Next base: position 457,780,463 of record NC_057798.1, on the reverse strand, counting down.
TTTTCTGGGCTATGCACCAAGCAATATTTTTGGCGTTCACTCTCCTAATACTTGGAGTTTGACAATTGGTTGACGACGGTTGATACTCGAATGAATATAGGCACTTCTTGTCAACATCGATGCTTGTCTGAGTGAACTTTGGAGTACATAGCAGAAGCATAAGTACCTGTCCATCTGATCATTTTGTGCAGTTCTACTGAAATCACCCGATGTAATGATTTTCCTGCGAGTTCAGGCTCCAAATTACTCCTTTATGAAATCGGCAAACAGTAGCACAATACCAAATTACCAATACATATGACAGGCACAATAATCAGGATAAAGACCAGTACCAACCTGTGTGAGGTAGCATATCAATTACTATTTCCTTTGACTGGAAGCCGGGATAAGCCAAGCGACTGACAGCAAAGTAAGAAAGCAAGTGGAGATTAGCGACTGACAGGAAAGGACGGAAGTTGTCGAGGCAATGAAGCACCCAAAGTTTTTGTGCAGTTCCACCAAAATCGAGCATCCCTGTTGGCACATATATTGAGAGAGTGAGATTACTGTAATAGTGGGACTAGTTGATGAAACATACACTAACAAATAGAAGCACCCTCATTATCTTAATGGGTAAAGTTAGCAACATAGTAGTCTTGCTTAAAGAGAGGTATTAGTTTATTTAATCAATGCCAATTAGCTCAACTCAACACTCAAAGCATTGCCATTTATCATAGGTTGCAAAACTTAAAAGTGCAAAGATAAAGGAGTTTCTCATGACAGTAGCATGATACAAATAGAGATGACATCAAACTAATATGGAAGAAGGCCTTAGGCCCGTACCAACCTGAGAAAAAGCTTATTCATGTAGTCCCATAAGAGATGATAAAGCACTCACTCGAATCACACAATAGTATATATTTTTGTGCACTTCAAATGTATGGTTGAAATCACTCTTGTTTACCAGTGCTGAGATTATATCGAAAGATTATCAAGAACTTCCAGCAGAGTTAAAGCACTAGTACAGTTCATTGTATTGTCTTGTGTAGTTCCACTAAAATGTATATTTGGCACAACATGATCCCTGTTTGCACAAGTAGGAACAAGGCGAAACCTTCATTAGCTTAGTGATGAAGGATAGGAAGACATTACCATATTACTCAAACAGTGGCATCAAATTCATGATGGACAATACGCAAAACATTGCCTAATTCAACCAATGGCAATAAATTGACATGCAAAACAATAGCACTATTATGTCATGACACTAATAATATTCCCTCCCTGCTACACCACATGATTCACCTCCATAGACAAACATTCACACATACATGATTCAGCATAGGGTCCTACTAAAGATTTGTTTAACTCCAACAGGAAAATTAGGCAGTAATAAATTAGTGGTACTTAAGTACTCCTAATTAATTAAGTGAGATAGCAGAAGTGGAAGGGCTCCCTGGAGGATCATCTCACATGTAAGGTAGTCGTTGCCGGAGCCCTTCAATAGCCTCGAGTGAGGTCTCTGGCTTCAGCAAGATCGCCTTGGCACTGTTTATTCTTCTTCCTCCTCCTCTTCATGCTCTGTTTCTCTTTATCCTCACCAGTTGGTGAAACCAAGTACATGATTGGCCTTCTAATTCAGAATTGGTTTTGTCAGTGAGGGAGTACAAGTGTACTAGTAAAAAACAGCATTATTTTCTCATGGCTGTCGGAAAATAGAGATGAACACATGCATTAAATATCATTCTTACCTAAAGGAAGGTTATGGAGCCAATATGGATGATGAGGATTGGAACACAGATCTCCCTTTGTGCAGTTCCACCAAAATGAACCAACTATTCCATCTGACATTCCAGTTAAATAGCACAAAAGTCACTTCTTTTAAGAAGAGTTTTGTGTAGTGCACCAAAAGGTCACAACAGAAACCAGGTGAATTGGATATCCCTGCTTGCACAAAAAGGCACAGAGGAAATATTCAGAGTCTCAAACAATTACAGGCAAAAACATTGGGCTAAACTTCTCAGAGTCTCAAACAATTACAGGCAAAAACAGTGGCATGGCTTCATTTTTACCAGGGACATTATATTAAGAACAACTAAGGTTGCGTTCGGTTCACAGGTTTGGTGCAGGATTTTCGTAGGAACACAATTCCTACGGTATTCTTTCCCTTCCAACCGTTCAGAACACGGGAAAGGTGAATAGTGTTTCATAGGAAAGCTGGTCTGGTAGTATTGATTCCATCAGTTTAGAAACATCCACGCGCTGCTCATTTTTTGGGTGGAAGCCTGAGGCAGGCGCTCGCTGCCATGCGTTAGACAGGTTGCTGTATTGTGTTTGCCGAAATAAAAAAATCAACCTATGTGTGGTACGTGAGGTGAGGACAAGAGTAGTCACTGTGCAGCTGAATAAACAAATAGCATCTCATATTGCCAAGCATGCTACTCTAAAAAAACAAATCTATACATTTCGTAGTCCATCCGAACACATTCTCTTGAGAGTTTCCTCCGGTTCGCTGTTCCATAGTTTTATACCTACATTCCTTTCCTATTCCTCTATTTTCATAAAGACCTATGTTTTCTGCCCCTTTATTCCGACCGGAGCCTAAATATTTGGTATAAGGGCATGGGACAGTGGGTGCACCAGCAGTACAGCACCATGTACGTAAACAGGGGCATAAAGTGGTGATTCATAGTTTGTTGCCCCGAGAAACAAACATCCAAGAAACATATCTAGGTTGGTCCCATTTTTGTTCACTCTAGCCACCTACTCCTATGTGTGGATAGCAAATCTAGTCCTGGTCATACCACTGTGTACAGCGTTACCCCTATATTTCCCTTTTCGACCAAGAGACCGGTTGGATGACCAGTCTGTACTACTTTCATCCCCTTTCCTTCCTGTTTGTACCAAGTCCGATGTACATACTAAATTCCCCCACCCCCAATTTATTTCAATGACAGGTATTTTTGGACGGAGGGAGTACAAGATTCGACTCCATGAAGTAGCTTTACCTCTAACAATAGAAGAAGAAAAAATAGGTGATGTTGGACCATCCGATCGAGAGGGGCTGAGAGGTAGAAAATGATGCACATGCAGCAATGTAGCGAGCTGGGGAAGTAGAGCTAAGCCGGTTTCGAACGAAAATATACCTAAAGGTCGTCGGGATGTGGGTAGGTGGGCGGCGGGAGGCCGGATCCGCCCACAGGCAACAATGAAGGGATCGGAGGACCTCCCGCGCCGGCGCTCGGCTAGAGATAACGGTGCGGCCGGCAGTGGGTCTCCTCCCTCGCTGTCGACGACGGCCTAAACGATGCCCCTCCTCCCCTTCACCGGTGGAGGGGGATACGTCCTGATCTGTAACCAGCAGTGAGGATAGAAAGCCAGTGTTTTTTGAAGGGAGAAAGACAGTGTTACTACCCCTATCTTGTTTAGATCTGGAGAGGATGAGAGTGTGTGAATAGAGCAGCCCTAGCAAGCAAGCGCGGAGGCTCCGGCCTATATACAAGTAGTGGGGTAGTTTTCCTTTTTCACTCCATCAAAACAATCATTTAAAATTGTGTACTACTACATGCCAGGTCGCGGTTTTTTATAGTTGTTGATTGTTTTTTGAGATAGCTACCCGCTTGTTCCAAGTGGTGTTACGGTGTGCCAGGTCGCACTTTGTATCGTTCAAGTCTGGTAGTACTACAAGTCCCTCCATTAAATGAACAACCACCCCCTCGTAAAAATTGTGAACAAGCCCACGGCTAAAATTAGCAGAAACGTGGGTTGCCCCAACATGCATTATTATTTATATTTTCTACTCCCTCTGTTCCTAAATATAAGTCTTTTTTATTAGCCACACCTAAGACAAGAATTTTTTTATTAGAAGTGAACCCCACATGTCATAGACACAAAAATTGTGGCAAGATTCCCTTAGGCAAGCCAAAGTGTGTCTAACAATTTGAGCAACTCAGGTTAGGCAAGTGTGGCAAGTGTGGGAAAAATAATGTGGCAACATAAGACAAACATAGTCACAATCCAAACAGCCCCGTGATTTTTTGTGACATGCATGAAAATTTGGTTAGTTAAATTTATAGTCAAAATTTGGCAAGGTGCACCAAATCAACACATGCAAGTATCAAAAGGAAAGTCACGGCATGCATGCATGCGTTGTACTCCCTCCGTTTCCAAATATAAGTCTTTTTAGAGATTGCAACAAGTGACTACTCCCTCCGTTCCTAAATGTAAGTCTTTTTAGGGATTCCACTACAAACTACATACGGATGTATATAGACATATTTTAGAGTGTAGATTCACTCATTTTGTTTTGTATGTAGTTCATAGTGAAATCTCTAAAAAGACTTATATTTTCGAACGGAGGGAGTACATACGAAGCAGGATATGTCTACTCCTACATACGAAGTAGCCCATTTGAAATGTGTAAAAAGACTTTTATCGAATGCAGTGCTTTGATGTGTCGCGTCAACTCGTACAAGACCGAGAAATTTGATTGCTATGACGCCCTCTCCCTCGCGAACTCAGCTCCGGTGCCTTAACTGCACCTGCCTTTGACTGCATGACAGGTGGGCCAACCACCTGTTTTGCCCACCTGTCATGGACGCAAAGGCAGGAGCAGTAAGTAGAAGCTTTCGCTACACGCTATCCCTCCCGCACGAGGTGGACGGACATGCAGCAGTGGATTCGATATTGTAGAAGTAGGAGTAACATCATTGTTCGTCTTCTCGAAGAGGCGAAGAGCCAGGCGCAAACCGAACATGGCAGTTGCAAACGCTCGTGTGGTGCGGTTCCTTGGAGTACTAGCCAGGCTCTTGCATGAGATAAAATTGCTATTGTTTAACAATTAAACTCCATTATCCATTGGTTGATACTCATTCTGCATAGGTCCACGCGCTTAGCACCGTTTCCTCCTGGGGTCACCAATGTTTATTTGCTAATTAATAGCATTCCATGCAATGAACTAGCCATTACAAGTCATTAAAAGCATGCACACCTCTCATCTCTTATTGGTTGATACGTATGTCAAGAAACAAGAAACAAGGTAGAAGTTAATGCACCGCGCCTAAGGGTTTTGGGACTATTTGGTTTTCATAAGATGACTTACACACCTAGACGAAGGGAGTAGTATAGACCTGTAAACCGGAAAGGAGTATTTGCCTTTCTAGATATTTCAACAAGTGACTAGACTTCGGCTCAAAAAAACAAGTGACTAGACTACACCGTGTGCAGTACCCCCTCCCTTCCGATTTATAGGGCTCAAATCTCAAATCTCATGAACCAAGACATTTTGCGATTGGAGGAATGTATCTCGTACTTTACAAAACTACCCTAATTAAACTCATGCATTAATTACGTAGTTCTCTCATTTTCCTCTCCGCCTTGGTCGCGGTGCACAATATTGAGAGAGTGCTTGGATACGTTTTAGTCTCATGACTAAAAGTAGTGGGACTAAAACTTGTTAGCCTCATCCATGCTTGGATCCAAATACTAAAGAGACTAAAATCAAGTTAATGACATTTCAAAGCATCCGGGCCCGTGTGCCATCCACCAAATCACAGGGAGGTGCTACAGTCGAGACTCGCCTGTCAATCCGGTGTGACCGTCATGACCCGTCATATCACAAAACCCACACCTTTACCAGCAGTGGTAAGGTGGCCTCCAAGTTGGACTGGACGAAGCAACCATCATTTCATTGGAACGCTCGTTCAAGCCCTTTCTTCCCTTTCTTGAAGAAAACCTCACTCCAGCCTCCAGGCTACTCACTTCTGCCATTTTTCTTCTCTACCGACGAAGGAAAGGTGGGCGAATCAGTTATGCTGCTATATTTTCATTCCAATAATCTTATTTTTGCGAAGCACCGACCGATCTCACATCATATTCTTTTCCCGTTTTCATTGCAATTGTGGTTTCCTTTCGATTGCTTTTTGTTTGTCAGTTCATTAATGGATCCTAGAGCACTAGGCAAAGAGTTGCCGGCGGACAACCCACTGGAGACAGCAATCTCCAGGAAGCGAGCACCGAACAACGAGTTGACCATGTTGGCGGGCCAACCCATGGAGACAAAGAACTCCAAGAAACAAGCACTGGCCAAAGAGTTGAGGACGTTGGCGGACGAACTCCTCAAAGAAAATTGGAAGAACAGCAAGGTCCCCACCGTGCCTACCCCAGGAACTCTGATTGCCACCTATGTGAGGCTCAAGACCGAGTTTGAGGAGATAGTAGCCGTTGAGAAGGAGTATTCCCCTGGCAAGGTGATGGCCCCCATCGAGGACGACGAGATGGCCCCCGGAGGGATGAGATCCCCTGGTGAGTTGCACAAGGTAAAAATAATGGCTTGTTACCATATTGTGGTTTTTGATTTTTCGCAATGTGCTTGCTTTTTGATTATTTGCAATGTGCTTGCTAATATGTTAGTGTTGTGCAGGTGCCGGTGGTTATCCTTCATGATTCCGATGTCGTGGCCAGTCCTGTTGGCATCGCCCCGGAGATCAATTCCGATGCCGTTGTCCATCCTGTGGACATCGCCCCAGAGATTGATTCTGATGTCGCGGTCAGTCCTGTGGACATCGCCCTAGAAATTGATTCCCATGCCGCTGTCCGTGTTGTGGTCATTGCCCGAGAGATCGATGACAAGAAATAGTTGGTCGCGCTAATCCTTCAGGGTAGTTTGCATTGCCCTGTGTTTAATTACCAGAACGATGCGTGTTATCAAACCATCTTAGGGCTAGTGCACTATCTTGTGTGGGCGGATCTTGCTACTTTTGTTTGATAGTGAATCATGCGATGAATCATGCGGACCCTCTCCGAGTTATGGAAACAGATGTATCCTCACCAGCTTTTGATGTAATATATGGCATGCTTAGATGTAAGTTTGAACTGTTTATCATATCAGCAGGGCTTGTTTGATGATTCTTGGTGTTAGTAGGGTAGCTACTGTGCGAGCTATAGTACTTGCAAAACACTCACCGAAGAGAAACGTTGGGGCTGATGAGCTTGTGGTACGCTTATACTTATCCCTCATCGATCGACCAATAGCCCTAGCTCCTAAAATTGTAGGCTTAGCGATCGATCAGACAATAGTCGACACGCGGATACATACAGGCCTCATTTGGTTCATAGGGTAGGAAAATCGTAGCAAAAGTACAGAGAACGTGCAACACAAAATCATAGCAGTGCAAAGACGTACTCCCTCCGTTCCAAAATAGATGACCTAGGCGGGCTAGTTTGGCCTAGTGGGTTTCAGTGATATGACGTAGTACGGTGCCGTCCAGTCTTCGCATGTGGTAGCAGTATTGCGGGTACAGTAAGTTTTCTTGAAGAAGCAGAATTCAACAAAGTCATGATGGTTCCTTCGTCCGAACAACTTACAGTGGGAAAGGTTGGGCCTGTGATACGACCGGGGTAGACCAGGATAATTTTGTGCATGGCAGGTGGACCAGGATGGCCACATGTCGGCGAATGAAAGTATTCTTTCCGATATAGAGGACGAGCAACGAGTATTCATTGTTTATTTTTGATGAAAGCTATTATCTCCACTGTTACTCCTTGACTTTGTCAATGCCTCTCTCTCCTCCACATAAGCGGGGACTACTTGCTATGCATGCAGCGGCAGCTGGCGTCTTGAGGGGCCAGCGCGGTGAGAGCGGGCTCCGGAAACGGTCCGGACTCCAGCATGGCCCACCTCACATTATCACCATATATTTCTTGGAGTCCGTGCGCGGCGGGTGGGCGATCTCTTCTCCCTCCCCCGTTTCTCTCTTCTCAGCCGACGCCCGCCGAGCGATTAGATTTCGGCTATTGACAGTTTATTCAATTACGGTCCCACATGTCAGTGAAATTGCAAGACAACGCATGTCCCCTCTGGTGAGCGGCGTGCGAGCCAGACTGTCGGGGTTGCGACGCGTATGAGTCGTGAGTGTGCCGCCTTTTCCTTTAGAACTTGCGAAGCGTAACATTTTCCCGCGACCGATCGATAGAAATCCAGAACAAAATGATGAGGGCGGTGCTTTCCCGCTCGTTAGGCGGGCTAGTTCGAGTGATATGACGTGCTACACTGCCGTCCACTTGCTCCATTTTTATGTAAGCAAGAGTTTACACTCTTACGCGGGAGGAGTGCGAAACACCGTGGATCTGATTTTGATCGAGGGGTAACTGTTCCCTGCCAAATAATGGAGGATTGTTAGCGATTATAGCATGATAGTTAGGGCATCTCCAGCGATGGCCCACAAATTTACACCGGCATCTGTCCGAGGACACTGATGGATGCCATCTGATGCTGCCCGCATACCTTTCGACAACTATATGAACTAACCGGACGAAATTCGTGCAAACAAAGCAAATTTCCAATTAACCGGATGAAATTAACCGGATGAAATTCATTACATTTTGAAAACTTTTCCTACAAACTGGACGAAATTCATTACATATTTCGCACAAACCGTACTAAACCTACTGTAAACCTAATCTAAACGATCGCTGGCGCCCGACCACCATGTGCGGCCATGAACCCGAGAAAGCCGGCCATTGCCTTTGCCTCCTCCTCATCTGCCTCGATAACCTCCTCCTCCGGCCGGAGCACAAGGTTATGAAGATTTCCACCTCCACGTCGCCGTCAAGCGGCTAATCGGCCGCCGATGTTTACCACCAAGCTTGGCGTCGACTGAGTGGAGTAGAGGTGGCCTTCCCGTGACCAGAGCGGCGGCGACCTACCGTGTACTACTCTTCCTTGCTGCCGGTTGCGCCCGCGCACGCGTGCCGGCTTTGTGGTCGTGGCGGCGGAGGCCGGCCCGGGGGGTGCCGGCGATCTTCTTCGTTTGCTCCTGTGACAGTATGTCGAAGAGAGCTTTGGAGCGCGCCCGGAGCGGAGCCGCCGATGTCCCTCATCTGCTCCTGCGGCAATACATCCAAGAGAGCTTCAAAGCACCAGGAGGCCATGGTTGAAGTGGTGCTGACAGAGGGAAGGGACCGGAGGAGAATAAGTGTGGGTCTTTGGCTATGGCTGGGAGCTGGGGCTCAAGTTAATATAGGGGGCGAATGGCAATGAGCCGCGGCAGACGGATGGACAACTGGCGCCGGAGTAGGTTCGTCGGGCGTGAATGCGAACGCTGCTTCAGTGACTTAGCTGCAGATGCGTTTGGGTGTCTCACATGTGGGCCCAACGGGCGTCTGGCCCGCATGTCAGTGACACACCAATTGCACCTGCAGTTAAGTCCAGTGAATGCGGTATTGACATTCTGGAGAGACGGCGACCGTTTCAGGCAGGAAGCGCGCGCTAGCGATGGAAGGGGTTTCGGTGTGCAGTGGCACTAAGATCGGTCACTCACGATAGTACATAATCCGTACCATACTACCATAGTACCCTCTCTAGCCTAGGCTGTTTTATAGATTGTTGTTGTGATGGATGATATACATGAGCAAGGCGGTCCGAGTATGACCGTTGGTGTTGAGCAAGGTGAATACATGCTCGGCGTTCACGTAGGCCTCCATCAAACGTCTAAACAGTAATGTCAGGCACCGCCGGGGCGCGCAGGTGATGGGCTCGCCGTTTGCATTGCACCGTGAGCAGGACTTTGATTTAGAGGGCGACATGCATGCATTAGCATGCTTTGACAGCGTGAGCGTGAGTGTCTGACGCGAAGATTTTCATTTTCATTTGGCTGACGAGGGTGCGTTGGAGCAACGAGTCCGTGGTTTGATTCCCCACATACGCATAATTTTGGTTTTTACAGTATTTCTTTCTCCATTCACAGGTAGGCCCGCGTAGATAGATAAAGAACACGAGCTAATGAGGCGCATGCGGACTGTTTGACTGGTCAACCATACAAATATGAAGCTATACGCTGAGCCAGCGACCGTATAATCACCATATCTCGTATACAATGATCAAAGTGAGCTATCAAGACAAGTTTGATGACCGCCAATGCATTTTACTCGGTAATAAGGATTGAAGGGCAATCCTAATTTTCTTCGTCTTCTGTCCTTGAGCTCTTGACAAACCAATGCACTATACGGTTGTCCGGCCACTCCACCCCAGAGCTCTCACCAAGCGTCGTTCATGCCACCGCACCACACATTAACCGGTAAGGCAGCGATGGAATCCCGCCGCACCGAGTTCCTCGCCGCCCACGAATGCACACAAAATGGTAGGGAAGCGATGGCATCCCGCTGTGCCGAGTTCATCGCCGCTCGCGACCTCACAACTACGTGGGAGGAATTTGAAGATGCCAAGGCCGAATGGGCGGTAGAGCAAGAGGCGGTCAAAGTCGCACAGAGGGAGCGGAAAAGTCAGAAAGCACTCAAGAAAAGAGAGGCCCGCCGCCGCAAGAAAGAAAAGGACGCACGCGCTGCTGCGGAGAGGTCGGCGGAGATCCAAGCACGGTGGGGTGTCGCCGACAAAGCCAGGAAGGAGAACGATGGCGTCTGGACAGCATGTGAGAAGTAGTAGTACTAGTAGTTAGTGTGTGTGTCTGTCTCTGAGTACGAGCATGTACCAGTACTACTAGTTACTACTGTAGTTTTTATAGCAAATTACCAGTACATTAGCCTAGACTAAATGGAAAAATTCCTATCCTATGCATCAAATGACATCTCTTTCTCTATAGGAATTGAGATGCATGTCATCTCACTTCCTATGATTTTCATATTCCTATCCTATGAACGAAAGGAGGCCTCTGTTGGAGTAAATACTGTAGCTAGCAATACTGCTAGTATAGTAGTTTTCTTCAAGAAGCGGAATTCAACGAAGTCAAGATGGTTCCTTCGTCCGAGCAACTTCAAAGTGGGAAGTGGGCCTGTGATTTGACGGCTCATTAGTCATTGTTACTGCGGCGCGACGACCTGGGTGACTCTCCCTTGGAGTTTTGCGTGCATGGCAAGTGGACCAGGATGGTCGACGTCCCACATGTTGGCGAATGGAAGTATTCTTTCCAATATCGAGGAGCAAGGAAACCGCATGGTATAGTATCACTGCTGATTGGTTCGCCAAAAAAATAGTATCACTGCCGATTTATAATTATTTTTTATTTCTGATGAATGCTAGCGTTTCAACTCTTATGACGAAGGGTGCCAAACATGGCACGTGCTGGATGTCCCACACGTCAGCGAAAGGAGTGGGACATGAACAGCGTGGTAGAGCCCAGCGTAAAAAAATAGCATGGTAGAGAGTCTCCACTTCTTCCACTTCTGGGTCGGAGACCACACGTAGTAGTACTTAGTTGTATGAACGATACAAAGTGCAACCTGGAGAGAAAGACACGTCTAGTTGGAAGGTCTCGGGGCATACACGTAAACAAATATAAAAGTTAATATGTGCCTCCAACTAATATAGTAGTAGTAGAGTACTTAGGCACGTACTCCATAACATCACCGTGCATTGCACGTACAACATTTAGTGGTAGTACGTAGTAAGAGACAAATGCCGCCCAAGAGTTCCCTTCTCGACCTACTTTTGGGTGTTTGGTAGAGTGTATGGAGGGTGCATGAGTCCACACTAGTTTAGCACAAATACACTAGAAGCATGCATGAAGAGAGCATGCATGAAGAGGGGTGTTGAGTTGAGCATGCATGAAGAGGGAACAACTATGCTGAGACGAGAATGCAACCAAACACACCATGTATGCCACGCATGTTCATACCATTTGTGCCTTTCTACTTCACTTACTGCGCTACATTACTCGGGTTCGTACGTCCACTCCTCGGTACATGTCCGTCTCGTAGTTCCAGTGCCACTTGTTCTTCATATAGATGGAATGATTGTTGCATAACACGTGCGCCCTGATGCTAGATGTCTCGCGTGTTGGCAAAAGGATGAACAAAGCTCACGTAAAAAATAGAGTGGAAGAACATAGATTCTGGACGACCGAGAAGGAGCAAGGAACCTCGTGGTGGAGCGTCTGCACTCATAATATTTAATATTATTCAGCGATATAAAATTAACCAATCATCTCCATAGTGGACTGGAAGAGTACGAAACACGATAGCCCAGTGTAGTTACATCATACTAGTACATGGCTGACCCATGCTATTACCATATTTCTTGGCTTCCGTGCGACACCTATCTCTAGTAATCCAGCAGCCTATATAGCTTCTCCCTCCTCGTCTCTATCAAAGTGTGGCGGGCTGGCATTTCTGCCGTCTATTGAGGTCGGTTAACTATCACATGTTAGCGACATGCCAAGAGCATTCTAAACCAAATCCTTTCACGTTCCGTTTTCAAAAAGAAAAAAATCCTTTCACGTACGAATTTGCATGTATGCTTTGAGCAACTTGCATCTCCTATACTGCTCCTGTTCGATACTCTAACTTAGCTAGAGGTTAGACTAACTCATGACTAACCCTAAACTAACTGTAGCCAAAGAGGTGTTTGGGTGACAGGGTTAGATTGACAATAAATGCACTTCATGCAGAGAGAAAAGTGATTTTTTAGTGGTCCCAATGAGAACTATCTCCAGTTAGCACCTCTTGGGTGGGATAGTTTTTTTTGGTGGGTTCGGTGCAACTTGCTCCAATTTAAACCCTCATGCTTGGATACTTTAGGGCTATTTGAGCCCCAACTAGCTCAAACTAACTCTAACCCATGGATCCAAATAGGGCCTATGGCCAGTCTCAACGGGGAGCAGTCGCGTGCACCAGGAAGCGGCGCTCTCTCGGCCGTCGCGCCACTTCAAAGCCGGCGTTAGTGAGAGGTCGCCTCCACTCTGGCCGGGCATTAATGGGGCACTAATGCTCCAGGGCGACGCTGACCATTTCATGCGGGAAGCGCGCGCTAGCAAGGGAGTATAGGTTTTGAACCGTTTCAGGTGTAGTAGTAATGGTAGTTTGCAAAACTACTCAATTATCGCACTCAGTTTCCTAAGAAATTGTGGTAAAAAACGTTACTCCACAGCCCGCTTCCCTTCTCCTTCCTGCTCGTGATTTACGTGGCCATGTTAACGTGGTTGTGTCAAAAAAATGTCACTTCCTGCTCGTGATTTGCGTTATATAATTACAAGCAAGATTCTCGTGCATTGCACGGAACATCAATATGCATTTTTTTACAAAACACCTGTTGTGATTGACCCATGCAGGAGTAATCCCATGTGTAAAAACTAATGATATCTCGAGAATTTTATCGGAAAACTGGTATCTCGAGAATGTTATCGAAAAAATGAAAGATGAGAGATAAGGCGAGGAGGAGTGGAGTGTGGTGGTGACTGGTGGTCGGAATGGGTGGAGGCATGGGGATGGACGGCGCCGGCAGGCGGCAGCGGCCACCATGCATGCTAGATTGTTCCAGAGACTTACTCCTTTTTTAATTGCTGAGCAATGAGGTTGCGGGAGATAATGATGTGGAGAGAGGTGCGGGTATCTTTTGTAAAATTATCATAGTTTGCTTCCTATCCGTCAGATATAGATCATACGGTCTGTATTACAAGATGGCAGGCACACCATCATCGCCAACTCGTTTTTATAAGGGTATATATGATAAGTTTGCTGACTACTAAAGTAAAGTGGAATCTGTCCATGTTATGCAAGTAAATAAAGGTGATTATTTATCATACGGGTAAGGTTGGATGAAGGGTGGTAGGAACAAATGCTTCGCCTAGAGCATGTGTGTGTGAGATGGAGTCTTAGTGTGTGTGTGGTGTGTGCGTGTGTGTGTGTGTGAGAGAGAGAGGAGAGAGAGAGAGATGGAGTCTTAGTTTGCGTGTGTGAGAGAGAGAGAGAGATGGAGTCTAAGTG